>NW_025372064.1:0-2232 GCF_016433145.1 Gracilinanus agilis | reverse complement strand
ATAAATATATTTATATAATATTAATATGTCATTATATAGCATAAATCTAAAAACTTAAATATAACAATATTCATAATATATTATATATAATAAATATAAAGCATAATAATATAATAATAAGAGGATATGGGTTCAAAAATATATAGATAGGTGGAGAATGTGGGCTGGGCAATATAAGGATGGGTTCCACTTTTTTTATCTTTATATCATATACCCATTTTGACCTTATCTTGGTAGAAAGTGTGAGATTTTGATCTAACCCTAATCTCTACCATACTGTTTTCCAGTTTTCCCAGCCGTTTTTGTCAAATAATGAGTTCTTATCCCAAAAGCTGGGATCTGTGGGTTTATCAGAGAGCAGGTTGCTGAGGTCTTATACCCCATGTCTATGCCATTGATCCCCGCCTCTATTTCTTAGCCAGTGCCAGATTGTTTTGATGATCGCCGCTTTCTAGTACAGTTTAAGATCTGGTACCGCCAGGCCATGACGATGAATTCCAAATGGACCGAATGGCCCGGCTCAAAGAGCTCTCATTCATGTTTTGATATTACCTTAGACAGAATGAGCAGATGGACAAGTTGGGCCTGAATTAAATAAGTTCAGGAAAGTGGGCCAGCTGGTCTCTGGAAAATTGCTGGGTTTTAGGTTTTTTTTTTTCCCTTTAATAATTTGCTTATTTATGATTTATAATTTATTTCTTTTCATTTAAAATTTTTATTATTTACTTTAAAAACATAACAAAATTTTAAAATATAATATAAAAGTAAAATAGTCTTATTTTTATTGTTTATTTATAAGTTGCTCGTGATCCCCAAATTAAAGACTCACCTTTTTGATAACAATATTCTGCTGCGATGGTTCTCTTACTCCGAGACGTCATTCTGCTATCTCAGGGAGGTGGCCGTGGAGAGGTTGCTAGTGGGCTACAGAACAGATAAGGAATGAGAAGAAGAACTAGCAAAACCCACGAGATAGACATGCATAATCCACCAAGAAAAGTTGGTCTTTTCTGTCTTGGGAAGGGAACCTGCGGAAGGTCATGGCGCACTGGAAGGAGACACTCCCCGGGACAGGCATGGGCAGGGCTCCCCTGGGTTAGCATCTGCATTTTTGCAAGGCATAACCTTGCCTTCCAAATGAAATGATAGGTCCATTTGAGTCACTTTGGATAATAATAGCATTTCTATCATACTTCAAGGTTTACTAAGAGTTTTCCAAATCTCATTTGATTTTCCCAACAGTCCTGGAAGGTAGGTGTTTTTATTGTCCCCATTTTCTAAATGAGGAAATCGAGGCAAACCTTTTTGGGTCAGGGACTTGCTCGGGGGTCTGAAGCTGGCTTCAAAGTGAATCTCGCTGATTCCAGGCTTTTATCCATACCTCCATCTCGCCGATGAACTAGAATGAATGAATGAATGAATGGCCTTTATTAATTACTTTCTATGTGTAAAAGCATTGAGCTAAGGTCTCTAATAGAAAAGTAATATAGATCTTGGCCTTAAGAAGCCCATTATCTGGGGGCAGCTGGATAGCTCAGTGGATTGAGAGCCAGGCCTAGAGACGGGAGGTCCTGGATTCAAATCTGGCCTCAGACACTTCCCAGCTCTGTGACCCTGAGCAAGTCACTTGACCCCCATTGCCTAGCCTTTACCACTCTTCTACCTTGGAACCAACACATAGTATTGATTCTAAGACCCAAAGTAAAGGTTAAAAAAAAGAAACCTATTATCTCAAGGGGACCTTTAGGTCCTAGATTCCCTGCCTCTGTTTACCAGTCAGTCTTGAACCTGTTAGGCCTCACTTTATCCCCAGGCCTTTTCTTCACTTCAGCCACCCTTCTTGTGCTCTTGGCTGCAGAGACCCCTCTGGTCAGAGGACTGACTTGTCGGGAGCTGCCTGGCCACAGGCTTTGCACAGGAAAGCCCTGGCCTGCCTCCTCCTGACCACATGCAAATCCCCACCGGTGGAGCGAAGGCCTCATTTTCTTGATGCATTTCCTTAGCAAATTGTGCTCTCTCCTTTTCATGCAAAGTGTGGGCTGCTGTTTCCTAGGCCTGGAGGGGAGGGCTTCACCAAAGGGAAAAGCAGCATCCCTGAACCCCCAGAAGTGTCCTCAACCCCATGGTGGAAGAACTTCCCCACAGCTGGGTCAGCACCGTCTTAGCCTTCACATTCTGGTCCCTGAACTTTGAGGCTCTGTCCAAGGGAGACCAGGCTCCCCCGCCTTGCAG
>NW_025372063.1:0-4765 GCF_016433145.1 Gracilinanus agilis | reverse complement strand
ATATATAAATATAATACATATATGGATATATATACATATATATACATTATAATCACTTTGTTTTTAGACTAGAAATGTCAAGCTTTGCCCTCAACATTTCCATCTGTGACCAGATAAAGATGAAAAAATTAATTGATAAAGGCTTAGCACAATTAATAAAACTGTAATAAAACAAAAAAATAACATTTTAAAATTTAAACAATATGTGGATCATGTGGAAATTTTTGTATGTTGATCTTACTTCTGTTTTTTATTGGCAACACTGCTTTAGGTCAGGTATTGATTATTTCATGCTTACTTTTTCTTGTCCAAATATTTTGCAATTGACATATAGTAAATTATTTTCTTCTTTAAAATCAATTAATTAATTAATTAAAGAATATTTTCCAAGGTTACATGATTCATATTCTTTACCTCCTATCATCCCTTCCCTCTCCCATAGCCAATGAGTAATTCCACTGGGTTTTACATATATCATTGATCAAAAACTATTTCTATAATATTAATATTAGCAATTTGAGTGAATGTTTATATTTTAAATCCCCAATCATATCCCTATTGAACTATGTCATCAAACAAATGTTTTTTTTTTCTGGGCTTTTACTCCCACAGATCTTTCTTTGGATGTTGGAGAGTGTTCTTTCTCATAAGTCCCTCAGAATTGTCCTGGATCATTGCATTGCTACTAGTAGAGAAGTCCATTATGTTCTATTGTGCCACAGTATATCTGTCTCTCTGTATAATGTTCTCCTGGTTCTGCTCTTTTCACTCTGCATCATTTCCTGGAGATTGTTCCAGTTCATTATTCCTTTTATCACAATAGTATTCCATCAACTACAGATACCAGAATTTGTTCATCCATTTCCCAATTGAAGGGAATACCCTCATTTTCCAGTTTTTTGTCACTACAAAGAGCATGACTACAAATATTTTTGTACAAGTCTTTCTACTTATTACCTCTTTGGGGTACAAACCCAGCAGGGGTATGGCTGGATCAAAGGGCAGGCAGACTTTTAACGCCCATTGGACATAATTCCAAATTGCCTTCCAGAATATTTGGATCAAATCACAACTCTACCAGCAATGCATTAGTGTCCCAATTTTGCCACATCCCCTCCAACATTTATTACTTCCTTTGCCATCATATTAGACAATCTTTTAGGTGTAAGATGGCACGTCAGAGTTGTTTGGATTTGCATTTCTCTGGTTATAGGAGATTTAGAACACTTTTTCATGTGTTTGTTGATACTTTTGATTTCTTTATCTGAAAACTGCCTATTCATGTCTCTTACCCAATTACCAATAAGGGAATGGCTTGATTTTTCCTGCAATTGATTCAGTTTCTTATAAATCTGAGTAATTATCCCTTTGTCAGGAGTTTTTGTTATAAAGATTTTTTCCCCAATTTGTTGCTTCCCTTCTAATTTTGGTTGCATTGTTTTTGTTTGTACAAAAACTTTATAATTTAATGTAATTTAAATTATCCATTTTTCATGTTTTGGCATTCTCTATCTCTTAATTGGGTTAAATTCTTTCCTTTCCCATAGATCTGACAGGTATACTATTCGACATTCACCTAATTTACTTATAGTATCCTTCTTTATATTTAAGTAATTTACCCATTCTGGATTTATCTTGGCATAGGGTGTGAGATGTTGATCTAAACCAAATGTCTCCCATTTCCAATTTCCCCAGCAGTTTTCATCAAATAGTGGACTTTCTCTTCAAAAAGCTGGAATATTTGGGTTGATTGCATACTATCTTTTTTTTTAAACCCTTGTACTTTGGTGTATTGTCTCATAGGTGGAAGATTGGTAAGGGTGGGCAATGGGGGTCAAGTGACTTGCCCAGGGTCACACAGCTGGGAAGTGGCTGAGGCCAGGTTTGAATCTAGGACCTCCTGTCTCTAGGCCTGACTCTCACTCCACTGAGCTACCCAGCTGCCCTGATTGTATACTATCTTGCAGAAGATATTTACCCCAAGTCTGTTCCATTGATTCGTTATAGTACAGTTTAAGATCTAGTACCTATATTCTTCCCTTTTCATATTATTTTTGTTATTTCCCTTGATATTATTGATGTTTTGTTCTTCCAAATGAAATTTTTTATACTTTTTTTTTCTAATTCAGTAAAATATTCTTGGTAGTTTGATAGTTATGGCACTGAATAGGTAAATTAATTTTGGTAGGATTGTAAATTGTATTATATTATCTAAACCTACCCATGAGTAATTAATGTTTTTTGCAGTTATTTAGATCTAGTTTTAATTGTGTGGAAAGTGTTCTGTAGTTGAGTTCATATAATTCTTCTCTTTGTCTTGGCTAATAGATTCCAAAGTGTTTTATATTGTCAATATAATTTTAAATTGAATTTCTCTTTCTAATTCTTGCTGCTGAGTTGTTTTGGAAATATATATATATATATGTATATATATATATATAAATGCTTATGAATTATGTGGGTTTATTTTGTATCCTGCCACTTTGCTAAAATTGCTCATTATTTTTACTAGCTTTTTATTGATTCTCTAGAATACTTTAAGTAGACCATCATATCATGTCCAAAGCATGCTAGTTTCGTCTCCTCTTTGCCTATTTTGAGCCTTTCAATTAATTTTTCTTCTCTAATTGCTACCACTGGTGTTTCTAGTACAATATTAAATAATAGAGTTGATAGTGGGCACCCTTGCTTCACTCCTGATCTTTTTGGGAAGGCTTCTAATTTATCCCCATTGCAGATGATGCTTGCTGATGGTTTTAAATATAAACCATTTATTAATTTTAGGAAAGGATCATCTATTCCTATATTTTCTAGTGTTTTCTTTTTTATGGAATTATAATTTTTATTTTTTATTTTTAATGTGAATATTTTAAATTAATTAATTTAGAATATTTTTCCATGGTTACATGATTCATGTTCTTTCCCTCCCTTCTTCCCATCCCCCTCCCATAGTCAACAAATAATTCCACTGGGTTTTACATGTGCCATTCATCAAGACCTGTTTCCATATTATTAATATTTGCATTAGGGTGATCACTTAAAGTCGAACTCCTCGGTCATATCCCCATTGATCCATGTGATAAAGCAGTTGTTTTTCTTCTGTGTTTCAACTACCACAGTTCTTTCTCTGCTTGTAAATAGCATTCTTTCTCATAAGTCCCTCAGAATTGTCCTGGATTATTGCATTGTTGCTATTGGAAAAGTCCATTATACATTTGATTATGCCACAGTGTATTCGTTTCTCTTTATATGGTTCTCTTGGTTCTACTCCTTTCACTCCACATTAATTCCTGGACATCTTTCCAGTTCACTCTAGTGTTTTCAATAGGAATGAATGTTGTATTTTGTCAAAGGCTTTTTCTGCATCTATTGAAATAATCATTTGATTTCTGTTGATTTTGTTGTTGATAGGGTCAATTATGTGGATAATTTTCCTAATATTAAACCATCTTTACTTTGCTGGCATAAATCCCACCTGATCATAGTGAATAATCCTTGAAATAACTTGCTGGAGTCTTTTTGCTAGCATTCTATTTAAGAGTTTTGCATCTATGTTCATTAAAAAGATTGGTCTGTATTTTCTTTCTATGATTTTAGTTTGCCTGGCTTTGGAATCAGTACCATATTTGTGTCATAAAAGGAATTTGGTAAAACTCCTTCTTTGCTTATTTTGTCAAATAGTTTGCATTGTGTTGGAATTAGTTGTTCTTTAAATATCTGATAGAATTCACTTGTGGATCCATCTGGCCCTGGGGATTTTTTCTTAGGAAGTTCCTTGATGGCTTGTTCAATTTATTTTTTCTGAGATGGGATTAAGCATTCTATTTCCTCTTTTGTTAATCTAGGCAATGTATGTTTTTGTAAATATTCACCCATTTCAACTCAATTGTGATATTTATTGCCATATAGTTGGGCAAAATAGTTCTTAATAATTATTTTAATTTCCTCTTCATTTGAGGTGAGCTTGCTCTTTTCATCTTTGATCATATTAATTTTATTTTCTTCCTTTTTTAAAATTAGATTAACCAATACTTCATCAATTTCGTTTATTTTTTCAAAGTATCATCACCTAGTCTTATTTATTAGTCCTATAGCTATTTTGCTTTCAATTTTATTCATTTCTCCTTTGATTTTTATGATTTCCATTTTAGTTTTTATTTGGGGATTTTTAATTTGTTCTCTGTCTTGTTTTTTTTTTTAATGCTTCATTCATTGACCTCTTTCCTCTTATGAAGATGGAATTAGTTCTCCCCTATTTATTCTCTAGACTTTAGCCACTAAGAATGTATACACCTGACCCACTTAGGATTAAGTGGCGAGGGGGTAGTTCTATAACCCACACGTTCTAGTGAGTGACGATTCAGAAAGAACTTACTGCCTCCTGGGTAGTCTGAAGAGAGGTTGTGGCTGCCATTTTTCCAATTAGAGTTGGAGAGTGGATGCAGGAAGTGATGCAAAGAACTATCTTTAAAATATGATGGCAACATTCTATTAGGGGGATTTTGTCCTTTGAACTTGGCCTTGGAGGAGCTTGGGTTTGAGATCTCAGACTGCTTCCTTTCGATTGTCATGTGGGTAAGTGAAAGGCTGAGTCACTTTCTTTGGCTTTTCTGGAGGCACTAGCCTTCGAAGAGGCCTCTCATCTTAAAGGAGGCCTCGTGGCTAGTAGCCTTGTTTAATTAACCTCTGTGCCCCTCTTTGCTGGGGCCTCTGAGGCTCTGCCTGGTTCGGACCTTTGGACCAGGGCAGAGTAACACTCACACAC
>NW_025372062.1:0-7625 GCF_016433145.1 Gracilinanus agilis | reverse complement strand
TGTATATATATTATATATATATATATACATTTTTTGCAATTAAAATCTATCTATCTATCTCTTATCAGTCCCAAGAGATTATGTGATTCAACCACCTAATTTTCTAACAGGACTATGGTATAACAAAGATAATTTGAAAACCTATCTTTTATAGAGATACTTGTTTTTTATAGATCTGTGATCTCATCTGTGTGGGCTCTTCCTCAGTAATTCATCCATTGATTCCAAGATGGAAGGCAAGGGTTTAAAAAAGAGTCTATCATCCAACATAGATTGCAGATCTTTCTGTAAAGCTCTTGATATTTAATGTTTATCAATGGAGCATATAGGCTGTCCATTGCTTGCTTCTTCTTCTGACTGGACTGCCCTCCATCCAGCAGAATTTAGGAAACAATGAAGGACCAAATGACATCAATTAATGCAGTGTATTTATTTATACAAGAGACATTAAGATGAACATTTTTATTTCAGATCAAAATTAAAATATCTATTTATAATCATTTACATTTAAAGAAATATTGCTCAGATATAAATTATACCAAATTGTTTAGAATTATTTTATAATTTTTCTATCATTGACATGTCTAGTTCTTCTAGTGTTAAACCCCTTTCTTTTGCTGCATGATTGGCCCACCTCCTTTTGAGTTAGCATTATAGTCACATACAGATTTATGTTGACAGTATTTTCTGCTGGATTATAAGTATCATGGGATATTAGATTTGGATCAGGGATCACCATACTTCAAGCCCTCTCATTATATTGATAAGGAAATTGAAATTCAAAGATGTTAAGTGACCAAAGTTTTGAGAAGTATTCCCTAGAGGCCTAAATCACCAACCTTTCTGTTCTTGTCAACAAAAGAATTTATAATTATCCAAAAATAGGGATGGAAATTTGCTAAATAACACTCATTATAAGTAACACTCATTACAGCAACATTCTAACTGAAATTTAGGGTCTGGGCAGTTTGATGCCTCTTTTCAATTACTTAATTTCTCTTATGCCTTTTCAATATACTACTCTAGCTCCAGATTTTTTCATCTCTTTTTTTCTACGTATAAATGCTGAGGACACTTTTTTCTGGAACCACTCATCTTCCCTCAACACTTTACTCATCCTTTCCACTGTGCCTAATAGAATGCCATTCCACTAAGAATATGATAGTAGGATTTTTCCACAATCTATCCTTATGAATCTTGACAAATAAAATCTGACTTTCCTCTTTTGCCACTCTCTCCAATGGAACTAGTCACTCCAGGGGCAGCTGGGTAGCTCAGTGGATTGAGAGCCAGGCCTAGAGACAGGAGGTCCTAGGTTCAAATCCGGCTTCAGACACTTCCTAGCTGTGTGACCCTGGGCAAGTCACTTGACCCCCATTGCCTACCCTTACCAATCTTCCACCTTATAAGTCAATACACAGAAGTTAAGGGTTTAAAATTAAAAAAAAAAAAAAGGAACTAGTCCCTCCAATGTTAACATCTCTTAGAAAGAGGAGTTAGGAATTGGTATCTTCACTATTCCTCCACTTCAACATTTCAGTGGGTCTGTTATCTCAACAACCTAAGTATTTCATCCAGACACACTGAAATTCATCCAAGTTTTCTTATCTTGTGTGACTTTTTTCCATATTCTCCAAAAACCCTACAAAGAGGCTCCCACTCAATATGTTGGGGAAAGGCTACCTCTGTGTTTCTTGATATTAAATAGGAACTGAAATGAATTCTCTAGTCTTTTACTATTTTCAGTGGTTTTCCCACTTCTTCAGTGATGCCCATAACTCAACAATTTTTTTTTTAGTTGTCAACCATTTATTATACCCTTTCCTTGTCTTTGTCACAGTGAGGTACTAGCTGTCAAGTACTCTATCTCTTTTAATAACATTAGCATCTGATTTATAATGCATCTTTCCTCTCTATTATCTGCTATCATTTTTATCACTTTAATATATACATTCATAACATTTCCCATACAAAGTTCCTTGACTTCCTTAATTCCAATTGCCTTTACTTTCATTCTACTTGAACTATCCATTAGTAGAGTCATCACTTTTCCAAGGCCAAAATCTAAAATTCCTCTAAATAACACTCCCCACACCCAACCACGCCTTCCTTTCTCTCTTGTACATTACTTTCTCACTTCTATTGAACCTTTTTTTTTTTTTTTTGGCATCTTGATAACCTCTCACAGATTACTCCTTCCTATTGTTCCAATCAATCAACATTCTTATGATAGTCTGTCTCTGGGTTCTTTGGCAATTTCAAAAATGTTTTCATGAGCTCTTTAGAAAAAGAAATATAAGAGGAAAAATGCAAAGTCTTATTCTTGGTTTAAAAAATCAATTTCACAAATGCAAAACAAGGAGATGTAGTTAAATGGCAGGTTGTTTAAAAAAAGATATGATATATTAATGTATTGGATGTTCAATGAGTTAAAAATGCAATATAGCATCAGAAAAATTTGATGTGATATTAGGCCATATTATAAGAGAGAATTCAGGACAAGAGAAGAAACAGTTCCCAACTTATTCTACCCTGGTCAGGCTACTCTTGAAGTATTTTATAGGTCTGGTCATATTTTAGGAAGGTGGTTTATTCAGGATGTCTTCAAGAATTTGAAAGATCATTATGCTGAAGACAACCCATGTTTTTCCTTTTTGTTTTTAGAGGAAAGAACTAGAAGTCATGGATAGAAGATACAAAGTAGAAAATTTAGAATTAATATTAGGAAAAATTTAACAATTAAGTTTACCCAAGAGTAGAATAGGGCTTCCTCTGGAAGTAATGGATTTCCCACTCAATGGAGGTCTTAAAGCCAAGACTGAATGACCACTTATTGCATACTTTATAGGGGAAATTCTTCAGATACATGGTGGAGCAGATGGCCTCTGAGCTCACTAGGGCCAGTTGTCTCTATTACAGTCTTATGCTATATAATTTCAGCAGGGCCATTACTGCTTCTCTGCAATTTTCTTGTTCTTCTCCTATCTATACATTGCCTATTGTATTCCCCCAAGCGCCCCTTCAAAACTAATTTAATTTTGTAAATTAAAGCAAGTAAATAAAATTGATGACTTATGTGTTTCATATATTGACATATGATGGCTGTTATTCTTAATATAATCCAGTAGCCCCCTGCCAAAAGTTCAATTTCTATTATTGGTCAATAAAAACGGGGTGTCTCATATGAAAGGGATTACAGATCCATTTCACTCCAAAGGAAGGATGAGGACTGACAGATGTAAGCTGCAAAGAGTTAAATTTAGTCTTAGAAATAGAAAATTTCCTAACAATTATATAGTAGGACCATGAAAGATCACAAGATTGATAGCCCCAAAGTGCTTACCTAGAGATCATCTGGTTCTACCCTCTCATTTTTCCAAATGAAAGTACCGAATCAGAAAAAAATCATAGTGAGTTTGCCTAATTTAACAAAGGTAGCAAGTATCAAAATCTAGATCCAAATCCAGCTCTTTGGATGCCAAATGCTAGGCCCTTTGCACTTTACCATGAGCCAATTTTTCTGTTCTTAGCCTGATTTTTAAAAATTTAACTGATGCCTTTCTCTTCACAATTTGCTGAAGTTAGCGAAGTGACCAACTATTGCTGTGTTGCTAAGGCTAACTATTGCTTGGTTTTAACTCTTTTTTTGAGGGAAGGGAGGTTGTTAGGTGTTAAAAACCCTCTTAATGAAGTAAGCTATATTACTAAAACCTACAGTTGAAAAAACAAAATTTCAACAGGCACTCATTTGGCAGTGTTGATGGACAAGCTAAAACACACACCAGCTCATTTAAGAGGCATGCAGACTGAATTTTTCTCCATGGTTTCATAGGGTTTATGGCTGCCTCCTTCTGAGAACAAAGGAAGCAAGTGAGCAGTATAGGGAGAGAACTCACAGACTGGGATTGTACTCCTACTTCCGTTAGGCTATATTATTGTTTTAAAATAAACTTTAAAAACGTCTGGAGTTTTAAAAACATGAAAAATTATCTAATTAATATAGTCACTTATCGATTTAATATTTTGGATTCGAGAGAAACATTTAGCTAATTGTACAGGTGATTATTATGCTATTCACAAGAGTGTACATGACATGCATTCATAATTTTAAAAAAATTTACAAAGGGAAAATGCTCTGGTCTTTAAGAAAATCTGAAATTGTTCCTTACTAAAATTCAGCAGGATCATCAATGGGCTATATTTCTTTATAGAAAAAAGATTAGCCTTAAAATATTTTTTAAAAATATCTTTGAGAAATTAGAAAAGTATTCTTTTGGATTTTAAGTGGCCATCTTTACTAAACTGAAGTTTATCTGAGATCTTAAAGGTAAAACATACGTATACACTCACACGTCAATACTTTGAACACATTTGATGAACTTTTATTTACATGTAATGTGACAAAACTATTGAGAAACATTTTCAGGTGAAAAGAGTTGTAGCAACTGTATTCAAAATCCCCTACTTAAAGTGAAGTCTACCCAGAGAAAATGCTCAATTCTCAAGTAAAGTGCTGAGAGAACTCTAGTGTCACTTGTCTGTTTCAACTCTTTGAAGCTGAGCAGCAGCCAGCTGATCTAGAGCTCTCTTCAGAAGCACTGAGGCTTTGAATTGGGGGCTTCCAAAGATACCAACCAGCCTTGAGGAAGGGCATCAGGGAGAGGGAGACAGAGAGAAAGAGAGGAGAGAGATGGACAAAGATAGAGAGGAGAGAGAAAGAAGCAGACGGAGAGGCAGAGAGAGAAAGAAACAGAAACAGTGTAAGGAGGGAGGAAGAGAGGGAGAGAGAGATAGAAACAGCCTGGGAGAAAGACAAAGAGGGATAGAGGGAGGAGAGAGAAAGGGCGAGGGTGGGAGAAGAGGGGGAGTCACAGAGAGAGACTGAGAGAGACAGAAACAGAAGGATCAGCTTTCCAGATGCAAAAAGAACTTGAGGTGGGCTCAGGATGCTAAAGCTGCAGTGGGCAGAAGTCTGAACAGGGCTGAGAGAAGAAAGCAAGACATTACCCTACAAGAAGTCTTTTTAGCACAACTCTGCAGACTATTCAATAAAGATAACGCAAGATTCATTTCCATGAAATTGGAGCTACACCGGGTTACTGCTCTGGTACAGAAGTCCAGCTGGGTCTATAACAAATGGAATCATTGGCTCAAATATTTTAATAAATTTTTTTTCTTTTTCCCCCACTCGGCAGCCCATCAGCAAATGCTTTCTGGGCAAATGAAAGTTTATGAGTATGGGTCCTTCTAAATGCTGAATACTCTGATTCAGTTGTCCTGCTGGGCTGGTCTCTGAGTAAAATTGTGAAGCCTGAGGGAGCAGCCTGGGGTGCTTAAGCTTAAGTATTTCATGAAAGGACTGTATTTATAGGGCCATCCATTCCATTCACAAAGAAGCACCCCAGGGAACTTGGCACTGTGTCAGTTATTTCTAGGCGCTAGCCAATCAGCTAGGCAGATGAAAAAGAAAAGGACTATTGGCTTGGTGGCTCTGTAGAAGCCTAGTTTTAGTGAAATCATTATGGACATTTGAATGGCTATAATATACACTAAGAATCAGCCTGGAAGTGGAGTGTAAGGAAAGAAGGCTGAATCTACAGCCAGAAAGATGTGGGTTTGAATCTTACTTCTGGAGCATACTGGTTGTTCAGGTCTTCTAAGGTTTGTTTTTGTCATCCTATGCCCCCATTCCCAGTTTCCTTAGCTGTAAAATGGCAATCAGAATAGCATCTACCCCATTGAGACAATATGAAGATAAAAACTAACAAGGTTATATAAAGTATTTTGCAAACCTTGAAGAGCTATGAAAATATTATTTTTACTCTTTAAATTACATAGGGGATCTTTGTGATTTTTCCAAAGATGTTACATTGTTTTCCAAAGGTTTTCCAAAGGAAGTTACATCCACTTTTTTGTCTTATGCCCCATAGCTATTCTCCACTGAAAATGTGAGGTGGGTCCACATTTTGGTGCAAAACACAGTTGATGAAATGTACAATGCCCTGAGACTACCAGCTAGTTGCTACTAGACAGTGTAGAAAACATGTGTCTTTCATCAATTTCAGGCATCATATCTTGATGCTTTGGTGCCTTAAAATTACAGAGGAGATGATAATGGAAATGACACCATATGATGTGGCAACTGACATTTCAAAATGGAACGGTTTGGGTCTGAGACACCAAAAGTTATAAGCTGTCAGTTGTCATGAAGGCTAGGACAGAAAGAAGCCAGGTAATAAGTCTAAAGTTCCCTGCTTCTAACTTATTCCTGTGTCCAGGAGAAAAATTCCCTTATCTTGTCTCAACAGTCTAACTTTACTCATTAGTGGATACTCTTAAAATATGTGTTCAGAGAGGAAATGCATAATGATAATTTCAGAGATGTTCTCTCCCACTACTGGAGTATTAAAAATCACAACTAATTGATGGATCATAAAATTTAGAACTGCAAGAGACCCAGATTCTATCTGGTTTAAGCCCTTCATTTTAAAAATGAGAAAACTGAGGCCTAGAGAGTTTAAATAACTGACTCAGGGTCACAGAGATAGTGAATAACAGAAGGAGAATCTGACTCCAGATCCTCTGACTTGAGATAGAGATCTTTTCTACTGTACCATGGATGCCATGAATGAAAGGGAAACTCCTAACATATTTTGAAAAGCATTATTATTTCAACAGTAGGATGTGTATTAAAATAAAGCAGATGGGTAATTTGTATTTCACTGGGAATTCTGATTCTACTGGTTTATAAATGAATGGATGGATGGATGGATAGCTGCAATGACACCAAGTATTTGTTCAATAGTGCTTCCTCGCTGTAAGAATCAGAATCACATGGAAATGGAAGCAACATTATACTGTATTGATTTATGAAATGATCATTATTCATATACTATAGGGCGAAGGAGAATAACCTGGCAGGAAGTCCCTGCCCTCACAGTGCCTTACAATGGGCCATGGTTGCCATGTAGTAAATTGACAATTCTGGGCTTCTTAATGGACACCAGAATACTGGTTCTACTAAGCACAAAGGACAGCATGGTATAGTGTAGCCTTATCAGTTATAATGCTAAGGCAACTCTTACTACATCCAGAGGCCAGCCACCCTATTTTAGGTGGTCATTCTTTCTTGTCTGCTCTGTTATAAAAACTTCCTCATTGGACTTTGTGTTTCTAATTTCCTCTTCTCCCTAATCTAACCTCAATGTAGTTGACAACAGGTTCACTCCCTTGCCCACATGTCTCTCCTGATCTCATATTGCCTCCAGAATAAAATACAATGGGTCAGCACCAATCCTTCACAGACTGATACTAATCTGTTTTCCAAGATACATTTCCATTCATATCAGTTTCCTTTATGTACTGTATTTCACAGGCAACATGACTACTGGCTGTTTAGGGACTCTGCATTCTATTTACTGCCTGAACTTGCATGGATGAACCCCAATGCCCAGAATATAATTCCTCATTAAAACACAACTTCCTTTCAGCTTAGGTGCCAGTTTTTTCCATGAATCCTTCTCTGATACACAGATACCTCTAGTTGGTATGGCTTTCTTTCCTGTCAAATAATTTTTTCATTTAATTCTGAGAAAGAGAGGGAGAAAGAGAGAAACAAAGAGAGG
>NW_025372061.1:0-6408 GCF_016433145.1 Gracilinanus agilis | reverse complement strand
CAGCAGTGGTATGGCTGGATCAAAGGGCAGGTAGTCTTTTAAAGCCCTTTGGACATAGTTGCAAATTGCCATCCAGAATGATTGGACCAATTCACAGCTCCACCAGCAATGCATTAGTGTCCTACACAATTATATTTTCTGACTACATTTATAATTGAAGAAAACATTAAACTTCAATGAGAGGTTAGAATAAATCAATATATGTATACATATATATTTTTTCTTTTTCCTCAAGGATCTCCCTGCAATTTATTTATAGATCTCAAGGTAAGAACCTTGCAACTAAAGATTTAGCAGACCTTAGCAGAGAAAACCCTAAGGTTTCCTCCATCAGCAGACTCCTAAGCAAATACATACAGAAGTGAATGGTAGTTTTACAAAATCTCCAAGTTAAAAGGTGTCTCCTAACCAATTACATGCACTTTGCTACCACATTTCTAATGAGTGGTCATTACGGTCGGTGTTTTAACACTACCCAAGACAGAAAATGTGCTGTCACTTCTTTCTGTAGAGAAAGGGCTCTTAACCTTTTTTGTGACATCAACCCTTTTGGCAATCTGGTGAAACCTACAGGCACTTTCTAAGAAGAAATTTTAAATACATAAAATAAAAGACAAAGGATTACAAAAGAAACTTTGAAATATGGTTATAAAGTAACTTCAGGTTAAGAACTTCTCCTGTAGAAGAAAATTCCATTTTTGACTATTAGTCTACCACAATTAAATGGTCCTGAATGTATGGGTTGTATTGTGGCTCTCAAGAAAAGTCATAGAACAGAAAGACAAGAACTGACAAACGACTCATTGCTATTAGTTTCAAGGGAACAGATGTATGTAAGTACTTTGTAAATCTTAATGCAGTATATTCAATGGTGGCTGATATCACACATCATTATTCTCTCTCTCCCCCTCTTTCTCTCTTTTCTTTCTCTCTCTCTGCCTCTCTCTTTCTGTTTCTCTTTTCTCTGTCTTTCTCTGCCTCTCTGTCTCTTGTCTGTCTGTCTGTCTCTCTCCCTCTCTCTGTCTCTGTCTCTCTGTCTTCCTCTCTCCCTTTCCCTCTCTCTCTTTTCCTCTCTCTCTCTCTCTCTCTCTCTCTCTCTCTCTCTCTCTCTCTCTCTCTCTCTCTCATTTGCACCATATGTGTGAACTTATAATATATCCATGAACTTTGCAGAGTACATATGTGAGAATTTGCAGGGCGCACACAAGTGACCATGTGTATGCATGTGTAAGCTTATAGAAGCGTCCATGTGTGACTTGTAGTTTGTGTGAACTTGCAGGGCATGTGTGCCAATTTGTGGTATGTATGTGTGAACTTGTAGTCTACACATATATATGAACTTAAAGTACATGTGAAATTGTAGTATGTGTGTGTAAACTTGTGGCATATATGTAATGAACTTGTGTGCATATGTGTGAGCTTATAAGACATTTGTGTGAGTTTATAGTTAGCTTGAAATATATATCAGATATAAGATAACATACAGTCAGTAGGGAAGCAGGTTCTTTTGCCTTTCTTGGTGAGATTGCACTTGGGTGAGAATATCTGCTTCTCTAGTTAGCAAATAGAAAATGAATAAGTGTAATAATTAGGGGCCATTCCTATGGAACAACAGTTTCTCCATCTTTGCTGGTCATGATCTTAGTAAATAATCTACTTTTGGACTATGCAGGTGGCAGATTGATTTTTTGCCCTTCTCAGTATATTCAGACCTTACTATAAGACACATATACTAAATGATTAATAAAATGCTGGTTCATTTGACAAGAATAAATTATTAACTTATAGAGAAGTACTCAATTATTTTGTGCAATTATGTAACCTTCTTTCCTTGTGTTTCTTGATGGAGACTTTGAATTCTCTACTTCAAGATGAATAGATATCTACATATTATTTTAGTTCTGATATTAAAACCTTTTGTTTAAATAAACTTCAGTCAGTAGCTCTTTTTGAGAATGTGGAAATCCTGCTGAGTTTGATATAGTAGTTGCTTATTTTATCACAGGATTGAGAGGGCAAGTGAATACTCCAGGGTAGAGAACACCATTTCTCCACCATGGTGGGCTATTTTTTAAAAAAGCAATTTTTGCTTAATAACAAAATGAAAATTGTTCATGTTGCCAAGAAGTTAGAAACTGGCCCCATGAAAGCAATCAATTTTCACTTTCACCTGATTTTCAATTCATCTCAAAGCTAAATACAATATCTCAGGGAAAAAAATAAAGGTGTTAACAGAATGAAGGCTGTCCTATGGACTTAAATACCAGACAAGTCTCATTATAGGCTGCAGGAACTCAGAAAAATCTCACAACATCCCCCACACCAGAGGAGGCATTTAAAATGCTGAACATAAAAGATCTTGGAGTTCTCTCTCCCTGAAATGGATCATTAAACGAGGCTGTAGCTATGCTTCAGAATTATATCTTTTCATCTGACCAGAATAGTTGCATCTGTGTTGAACTTCATTTTTTTTTAGTTTTATCCTTGGTTAGTCTCCCCTGCATTTTTTTTTATCATGCTCCAGTTTAATAGTAGGTTTCAGACCTCCAAAAAGCTTTTATTTTGACTCACCAGCTAAACTCCATCTCAGAAAATTTCATCCCATAGACTTATTGAGGTAATTTTTTTATGGTATATGAAGTTAGACAATTGTGTTTTTTTCCTCCAAGAATGGAAGTAATGGCCTAGCCTTTATGACAGTAATAAAATATTGGAAAATAGTTGATGAAGAGTTCTGCATTCTCTTAGTGGTCAAGAATTTCCCAACCATTAGAGCAAACTCAAAATGAAATGGATTGCTTGGTAAGATAGTGGGTTGCCCATTATTGGAAAGATTCAAGAAAAGACTCCTTGTTCATTAAGGAGATTGGTCGATATTTTTCTTTTTCTGTTGATGATCTGCCTGGCTTTGGAATTAGTACCATATTAATGTCATAAAAGGAATTTGGCAGAACTCCTTCTTTGCTTATTTTATTAATTTGTGTAGTATTGGGATTAGTTGCTCTTTAAATGTATGATAGAATTCACTGGTGAATCCATCTGGCCCTGGGGATTTTCCTTAGGGAGTTCTGTGAGGACTTGTTCTATTTCTTTTTCTGATATGGGGTTATTTAAGTATTCTACTTCTTCTGCTGTTAATCTAGGCAATTTATATTTTTGTAGATATTCATCCATATCACCTAGATTGCTATATTTATTGCCATATAATTGGGCAAAATAGTTTTAAATTATTGCCTTAATTTCCTCTTCATTAGAGGTGAGGTCTCCCTGTTCATATTTAATACTGTTTATTTGGTTTTCTTCTTTCCTTTTTTTAATTCGATTCACCAGTGCTTTGTCTATTTTATTTGTTTTTTCGAAGTACCAGCTTCTAGTCTTATTTATTAATTTCTCCTTTAATTTTTTCTAATTTAGTTTTTATTTGGGGATTTTTAATTTGTTCACTTTCTAGTTTTTTAATTTGCATGATTCATTGACCTCCCTAATTTGTTACTATATACACTCCAAGGATATACATTTCCCCCTGAATACTGCTTTGAATCCCACATGAATAGGCAGTTTTCAGATAAAGAAATAAAAATAAAAACTATCAATAAGCACATGAAAAAAAATTCTAAATCTCTTATAATTAAAGAAATGCAAATTAAAACAATTCTGGGATACCACCTCACACCTAACAGATTGAGTAATTTGACAGCAAAGGAAAGTAATAAATATTGGAGGGGCTGTGGCAAAATTGGGACACTAATGCATTGCTGGTGGAGTTGTGAATAGATCCAACCATTCTGGAAGGCAATTTGGAGTTATGCCCAAAGGGCTTTAAATGACTGCCTGCCCTTTGATCCAGCCATATCACTGGGGGGGGGTTGTACCCCCAAAGAGATAATAATGAAAAAGACTCACAAAAAATTCATAACCTCACTCTTTATGGTGGTAAAAATTTGGAAAATGAAGGGTGTCCTTCGATTGGGAAATGGCTGGACAAATTGTGGTATCTGTTGGTGATAGAATACTATTGTGCTGAAAGGAATAATAAACTGGAGGAATTTCATGTGAACTGGAAAGACCTCCAGAAATTGAGGCACAGTGAAAGGAGCAGAACCAGGAGAACATTGTACACAGAGACAGATTCACTGTGGTACAATAGAACATAATGGACTTCTATACTAGCAGCAGTGATCCAGGACAATTCTGAGGGACTTATGAGAAAGAATGCTCTCCACATTCAGAGGAAGATCTGTGGGAGCAGAAATGCAGAAGAAAAATATTTCCTTGATCACATGGTTAGATGGGGATAGGATTGGGGATGTAGACTCTAAGTCCCCTGATGGTAAACCTATGACACACGTGTCAGCATTGACATGCATAGCCATTTTCGATGATATGCTGCCACATGAGGCCGCATACAGAGAAGTATGTTATTTAAAAATTAAATATTGTGAAATTATGTTTTTTTTCTCTCAAAGTGACACACCACCTGAGTTATGTTGATTTTTTGACAAATTTTGACAAATTTTTGACCAAGCTCAAAAGTTTGCCTATCACTGCTCTAAATGATCACCCTATTGCAAATACTAATAATATGGAAATAGGTCTTGATCAATGATACTTGAATTGTGTGTTGGCTACAGAAGGGGGTATGGAGGAGGAGAGAGAAAGAACATGAATCATGTCACCATGGAAAAATATTCTAAAGTAATTAATTAAATATTTTTTTAAAAAGAGGTAAAAAAAAAAAGAAAAAGAATGTAGTCCCAGCAACATTTGTACAGACCTGTGGAATTGCTCATCATCTCTGGGAGGAGGAAGGCAATCAAGGAGGGAAAAAATGTATCATGTAAACATGAAAAAATACTTACAAAATAAATGAATGAATGAATTAATGAATGAATGAATGAATGAACAAACAAATAAATGAATAAATGTTGAAAAACAGTGTAATCCCAGGAAAATACCTGAGTTATAATTTAAAGTGTGTGTATTGGTATAGTAATTTTAAATATATTATATTAATCATGTTACTATGTTAATCATGTGTGTCAATACATGTAACGATGTACTATGGACAAGTTAGTTCACACAGGAAGGAGGGGGTCAACTAGAGACCACAGAGTTCTGGAAGTAGCTCCTGATGACCTTCAGGAAAGCTAAGTTCCAGATGTCATTCCAGAAGTTTCAAGAGCTGAGTAAAGTTCTGGGACCTCTTTAAGACCTCTTATGTAAGGAGGTTAAGTACAAACAGGAAACTATAAAAGTATATGTGATTTGCAAGATTGAGTCTGAGGTTTTGAACTGGAAGAAACCTACAAACCTGAGGCCATGTGGTTTCTCTGTCATAATAAAGCTAGATCTTGACCCAGAAGAATTTCCCAATCTTATTTTTATTGATTCTCAGTGTTTCAAGCTATCTTTGCCACTACTCTACTATCTTGGCTCCTAACAATTAAAGTTCTCTTATTAGTTTTATGATGCTAGAGAAGTCTGTCTTATCCTCAGTTTTTTCAACTGAAAAATGGACCAATTTATACTATACTCATAAAGTTATTGAGAAGAAACTTTTAAAACCATGAATCATTATAAAAATGCAGGTTTTAAAAAATTCTTTACTTGAATTAGATTTTATTGATAAGGTCTTTTTATCCTTGCATCTATGAATTTGTTCTTTAGACATTTTGATGACTGCATTTGAACATGATTGGTTTTCTTTGGGAGCCTCTATATGTTAATTTTATTCATTCATAATACTCTTCTCAGAAAGGTTTCACCAGATTGCTAAAGGGAACAATCACACACACACACACACACACACACACACACACACACACACACACACATTCTACTCAAAAGAAATTATTTACTTAAAAAGCAGAAACATTCAAAAGAAAAAGCCACCAATAAACAATTTCAAAATTCTTCATACATTTTCATATATCAATATATTGATATATAATATGTATAAACATAGGTACATATGACTATATACTTAAATTAAGACATGAAAGTGCTTCTAAAACTTAACTTTTGTGAGAAATTACATTATTCTTCCTTGTGGAGTAAAGTGATTTCAATATGTTGTAGCTTACTGGGAACATGCCTCTCTTAAATTCAGTTTTTATAGACTATCTTCAGACCTTAAAACAAATATTTTTAAGACAAATAATTTAAATGTAACTTAGCTCAAACATGAATTTGGGGAATATGAAGTTGAAGTTTTAAATAATACTAGTTAATTTTTATTTAAGTTTCTAACACAGTTTTTGGGGAAAATGCCTATATATTGTACTTTTCCTGTAAAACATGTCAAATCAGAGGGCAAGAGACAATTAAAGAGAATGAAACAGAAGATGATAACCCATAACTACAGAAACTGCCGTTGTCTCTATTCCTTAAGTAAAATATATATATATA
>NW_025372060.1:0-4612 GCF_016433145.1 Gracilinanus agilis | reverse complement strand
CTCTCTCTCTCTCTCTCTCTCTCTCTCTCTCTCTCTCTCTCTCTTATTTCCCTCTTATCTCCAATTATTGTAATTTCTTCTTAGTGCAATGTTTTATGCACCTCTAGCCAGAAGATATTTCTGTAAATATCTGGCCTTCATGTAAATAACAATTTGGGTCACCTTAAATAAAACATTGCAACCCAATGAACCTCAGTTTCTTGGTCTGCCAAGTGGGAGAATACATTGTTCATCTCATAAAGTGGTTGTGATTTGGTTTATAAATTTTAGAGTTCTATAGCAATGACAATTATTAGAGTAGTCAAATGTGGGGAATGCTGGTCATGAGATTTGAGCTAAAACCAAGAAATGATTTTCACAGAAAATTGTTTCCATGTTTCTTCTTTTCTCATTATATCTCCAACCAAAATAAATGAATACAAGTTTTAAGAATTTATATTAAGTGAAAGAGATATGAAATTAGGAAAAATCAGGTAGTAAAAAAAAAAAGAAAACCAACTCTATCGTGTTGCATTCCAGTGAAAGTGGAAAATTTCTAAGTAAGAATCATTCCTATACATGGACTATGATGCCCACAGATGGGGAATAAGAAAAAAATATTTCAGTGCCATTGTCATAAGACAGTGATTCAAAGAACTAAAACTGGTCTAGCTTTTTCTTCCAAATTCCTTGATTAATAGTTGCTTAGAGAGAAATCAATTTTGTTTGGACTCTGAAAGCCTAAGCAATTTCTTGTTTGGGGGAAGAATGAAATCTGTTTGTAATCTCTCTACTTAATGCATCAGTCATTATAAGGTGTTACTCTAATGAGCAAATGTAAGAAACCTCTGGAGAGTTTAATTAAAATCAATGGCAAAATAAGCCTGAGCATTATTAAAATGCCATTAAGGTATTGGGGGAAATTCAAAGGATAAGGATAGCAAATACTTAATCAATTGGTAAAGCATTGTGATGATTATCATGAACTGTTGCCCTTTATTGCAATGCAAAATTTGTCTGCATTGAATATTTAGGCACTTAATCATATAGTGATATAATTGGTTACTTAACTGTTTCATGAATAGTAGTAACAGGTATTCAAATGGCCTTTACAAAGCAATTGTATAGAACTTTGAAGTTTCCAAATTGCTTCACATACCTTATCTCATTTGAACTTTAAAAAATATGAAGAAAGCATTATTATTCCCACATTTCAGGTAAGGAATTGAGACTCAGAAAGGGACTTGCCTGTTGTCATACCATTACTAAGAGTGAAAGTCAAGAATAAACTATATAATTAAGTCCCTAGATGTGCATATGTTTTGCACATATATGAAAGATATGTTTTGCAGTGCAGAAAAGGAGATTTAATGACAACCATTACAATTCTCACCTATATTAATATGAATATGGAGTCCTGACCAAAACAAGTACTCTATGTATAATATCATTGTAGCTACTTGAAGGTCAGGGACTCTTATGATTTTTTTTTTAGCTTTCGGTTTTTTTTTTTTGTTTGTTTTTTTTTTTTTACCTTAGCTCTTGCCCCATATTAATAAAATTACTTTAGGTCTTCCAAAAAAACCTCGAAATTTAATTGGATTGAACACTCCCTTCAGATATACAGATTCGTTTCATGAATAGTTGTGACCAAAAAAAATTCACTGTCTATTGGTCAGTCTTCTAATGATGGGACTTTCTAATCAGAAGCAGACTGGTTCTCTGAGAGCAGATGCACATGCCAACCCTCAGGTCATACATACTTGAAGCCTTATCAAATTGATAATGTTCTGCCAGAGTTTGTAATACACTGGAATACCCTTTAATTATCGAGGGTCATAGCCATATAATTATTATCAAAGAAATGGGCACTGACTCAGAGGATTTGGACTCATATCCTTTCTCTTCTTTCTTATAGTTCCTGGGATTTAACCTCTCTGGGCTCCATTTTCATCATTTATAAAATAAAAAGGTTGGCTAGCAGTCCTCAAAGGTGCCCTCAAACTCTAAATCAATGATATTATATTGCCATATGATTAGTAAATTAGTAAAATGATTAGTAAATTATTTTTAAATCTTGTTTTCTATTTGATTTTTATTCTAATTCCAAAAATAATTTTAAAAGCGTGATACAAATGAAGTATAAAATTCCATCCTAATAAAAAATTAGCAACTATTATGACTAATGTACCTTGAGAATGTATGATAACTTCAGTTGTAACACTAAGAGAAAAGAAGGAATAATACAAAATATATCAAGAAAATTAGATTGAAGCCAGATTCTGGGGGAATTTTAATTGTATCTAAGGAATTTTTAGGTCATCCTACAAGTAATAGGAAGCCACTGAAGCTTTGTAGGAAAGAAGAATGACATGGTAAGACCTTTTTCTAAGAAATTTCAGCTTGGAAATTCTGTGAAAATAGTTAGATTGAATGCAAGAAGATTAATTAACTTTATTATTACAAAATATTTGTGAGTCCAAGTAAAAGATTATAGAAGTCTAATATAGAGTTACAATCATGTGAGCAGAGAAATTATGGTTTTGTGAAAACATGTGAAGGTATAATTTAGAGGATTTGACAATTAATTCAATATAAAGAGTGAGAGAGAGGAAAGAACCAACCATTACTCCAAGATTTCTACCCTGTGTGACTAGGAAAAAAAGGAGAAAGGGTACTGGATTTAAAATTCTGACTTTAAGATTCTGATCTACTGCTGTTGTTTTTCTTCCTAGCTAAACTTCTCTATGTCTGAGTTACCTGATGTATAAGATATGAGTTTTGATAAAATTATTTCTAAGGTGCTTATAGCTTTAAATATTCAAATCCTATGATTTAAGCATTAGAGTCTTGGGAAAGATTGGAGAGAATAAGAAAGCACAGGAAGAAAGATGAGAAGAGAGAACAGGAGAAGGGAAGGGAAGGGAAGGGAAGGGAAGGGAAGGGAAACGATGCCACCTCACAAATGTTGAGGAGAGCAGTTTTGGGGAAAGGAGACTAGAAAAACTAATCAGGGGGCAGCTGGGTAGTTCAGTGGATTGAGAGCCAGGCCTAGAGACAGGAGGTCCTAGGTTCAAATCTGGCCTCAGACACTTCCCAGCTTTGTGACCCAGGGCAAGTCACTTGACCCCCATTGCCTAGCCCTTACCACTCTTCTGTCCTGCAGCCAAAACACAGAATTGACTCCAAGACAGAAGGTAAGGGTTATTAAAAAAAATCAGATGATATAAAGCTTAATGCTACAGCAATTTGACCTTATTCAATAAATGACACATTTGATTTGATGATAATAATAAGGAACAATGGATAAGTCAGGTTGTTGGAAGTTTAAAAGGCAAGAAGATTCACTGACAATTTTCTAAGAATATTTTTAACTTGGCCTGTAGAAAGACACAAAACTAGAAACTGAAAACTATATTTAAAATCATTTTATGCATCAGGGGAAAAACATATTGTTTGGCTGTGAAATGATATTTGTACTACTAAATTTGCTTTGCATACCATGGTTAAGAATCTATATATCTTATGATTCCATGTGGGAAATGGTGTTAGCAAATAACTTCCTAGACTACAGATACCTTGGTGTTTTATCCATTAGTCTTTTTCAGTGGAAAAAAAAGGATTGAGCTTGTAGAAATTTAAAACTAACATAATGGTTTTGTTGATTCTTTTCCCAGTTGGAAGTACCTCATATTATAGATGACTGCATTGTAAAACAAACACGTATCCTCAAAATACTTTTTTTTTTCTTTTCAGAAACAAAGTCCCTGCTCATCATAAGGATACCAGTTACTGAAGAAAAAGCTCAGGAAATATTTTTCCTCTTATGCTCATCATAGTTCAGTGGAAAGACAGCTGGGAGTGTAGGTCTGTTTTCAAATTCTGCTACTGTCTTTTTCTTAAATCTGTATTGCCTTGAGTAAGTTATCTCACTTCTCTGTGTCAGTTTCTTTTCTTTCCCATGAGCAGATCAGATACTTCACTAGATGATCTCTAAGGTTCCTTCTAGTTTAATTCAATGATCTGACTTAAATTCTTCAGCTTAGAGAGCTTGTATTTATATAATTTTCAAAATATATGACCCAATTTGTTCCCCACAATAATGTTGTATGGTAGATACACTAGGTATCATAATCATCATGATCATCTCTATTTTACAAATGAGGAAACACATTCAGAGAAATTTGTTCATAATGACAGTAGGTGGCAAAGATGAGATTTTAACCTCTTCTCAAATTGAACATGACTCCAAGTCCTGAACGACATAACCAAACTTTCTCAAAATAGAGGATTTAATCATAAAAAAGTTTAATAACAGGCAAATATAACCTATATTTAAAAACTGTAAAGTTATATCGTACACATGGATGCATGTGTCTTTACATGTAATATACAAACAAGGACACACATGTATGTGTATACCTGAACTTGAGCATATGCATGTGTATATGAACATAACTATACCCACACACATATACATGATATTGCCAAAGTCTTTTATATACATCTTTAAATTCTGCTACCTTAGAACAACACCAAACCATTTGGGATATTCACACTGTATATAGGTATCCTGAATATATATTTCCGTCTGGATGTATGGGTGTATTTGTAAGTATATATATATATATAT
>NW_025372059.1:0-5288 GCF_016433145.1 Gracilinanus agilis | reverse complement strand
ATATATTTCTCTCTGATATATTTGTTGTTGTTCAGACATTTTCAATAAATGTCTGAGACCAGATTTGAACTCAGGAAGAAGACTCTCCCTCATTCCAGGTCCAGAATTCTATGTCGCTGCACCACCTAACTACCCTCTCTCTAATGTATATATATATATATATGTACATATTAGAGAAAAATATGAAGCTTATGTTTCATATATTTAATATTAATACATTCCAGTACTCTACAAACAGCCTAGCAGGGCATAGAGTGCAGGGGCCTTAAAAGAAGATAGGAAGCACTGGATTAAAATTCCTTCCTCTGACAAAATCCTTGGCAAGTTACCTGTTCCTTACTTCAAGTAACCCCTGAGGATTTCTCCAAGTTAGAATTGGGATCTGCTTTGCTAATAGGCCTTTTTCATGCTGTGTTAACAAAATTACCATGTCTTGGCATTTTTTTGTGAACCCCCATATGATTCTTTGGGTTTCCTAGAAAATTAATAGCTGAATTAAAGTTTCTAATATGGCTTTAAGGCATTACAGTCACAAATCCAACCATGGATGAATATCACAATCAGGCTTTAAATACCATGGATAAAATGTTAGAAATGATTTATGACTCAAGCTCATTTTAAAGCAAACCTCCCCGCTTTCCCTGCTCAATAGGCAAAAAGTGACTTATCAAGTACTGATTTGAGTTCAGTGGAGCAGGTAGATCGCTTAGAGTTAGAAGGACCTGAGTTCAAATCCATCCTTAGACATTTACTAGCTATGTGACCCTGAGCAAGTCACTGAACTCTGTTTGCCTGAGTGTCTTCATTTGTAAAATGAGCTGAAGAAGGAAATGACAAATCACTCTAGCATCTTTGCTAAGAAAACCCTAAATGGAGTAATGAAGTCAGATACAAATGAAAATGAATGAACAACAACAAATATATTACAGGAAAAAATATGACTTCCCAGTTCCCTCAAACTGTTATTTTTGCCAAGAAAACCCCAAATGGGGTCATGAACAATCATTCGAGACTGAATGAATCCAATAATCATCTCAAAATCCATTTCAAAACTAGATATAGTTGAACAGATAATTTGTTGCTCATTCTTCTGTTTCTGCACTGAAGTTACAGCCCTTGATTTTTCATTGTTGTGTTAGCAAGTTAGTTTTGTCATCTTGTTTTTCCACTAGGAGAAATCATGTAAAATATTTCATGGATATTTGATTCACCATGCTGATATATCCATGCTGACTGCATGCTGGCTTTGGAATACCTCCTCTTCTCAAAAAGTGAACACAAGAAAAGCATAAAGAATATGTTCATGAATGAAAGCCATTATACTCAAGGACTGTTCTATTTTCTGTTATTCAGTTCTTGGTTGCATAAAGGAAGTTCATCTACAAATCTAATAACCTTTTCAATAAACACAACCAAAATGGGCATTAATTAGGTAAAAGCCCAGCCAATTTGTTATATCCAATCTCTGAAATGAGTGCTTTCTGACCCATTTAAGGTGCTGTAGTAAGGAGAATAGGACAAAGAAAATTATAGAGAATTCTGTTCAATTAATCTTTCATTTGATTCTAATTCAGTTCAATTAAATAAGTATTTATTAAATGTCTTTCTCCTCATGGAGCTTTCACTCTAGCAAGGGAATAAAATATGCGGGAAGAACACTGAAGCGGTGGGTGATCCCCCCTCCCACTTACTTTGTTGTTTTTCAGTCATTTTAAGTTGTGTCTGGCTTTTCATGAATCCATTCGGGGTTTTCTTGGCAAAAAAAGTCAAATGGTTTGCCATTTCCTTCTCCAGCTCATTTTACAGATGAGGAAACTGAAGCAAAAGGGGTGAAGAGATTTGCCCAGTCACCCAGGTAGCAAGTGTTTGAAGCCAGATTTGAACTCAGGAATGTGTATTTTCCTGACTCCAGGCCCAGCTGTCTATCCACTGTGCCACCTAGATGCCTCATATCCCCTTCCCACCTTATTAGTAAAGATTATTCTTTGTGGTATATTCTAGAATGATTTTTATTACATCTCTGAGTGCCCAAGTAAAGATCTTCTGCCTCTTCTCTGGGATAACTAATCCACAATAACAATCTACTGACTCACCAGGAATGGGATTTTTGTTGGGGAGGAAATGTTAGATACAGAAAGATTATGAAAAATATTAAAAAGATCTTTAATTAATTCAATATTCTTATTCTTACAGTACATCAGCTGTTGTCCCATCTGTGAGAGAAAAAAATCTGAGGTTTGAATAGCTAACTATAGAACAGAAAAGGATTGATGAAATTCAGGGATTGATGAAAAATGGCACATAACCTAAACTACTAACATAATGACCATGAATTTCCACTGTCAATCTCATTTAGAAAATACATACTCCTATACTTAAGATTTAGCAAAATTATTTTTCATAAAATATTGTTTACAGTTTTCTTCAAGAATGATTAAAAATCTATTGATCTTCTAAAGCTAACTCCTGATTCCCATCTATGTGGGTTTCTCTTAATTACACAAATTGCCTTTAGTGTAAAGAAATAAGGCCTTTGGCTGAGAATTTATGAATTAAAAAGAATTCATCCTTTTTGTTATGTGTATACCAGGACCTTATTTTATATGAACTCAATATGTGCTCATTGAGGTTTACATGTTTGGAAATCCAAAAAAATGAATAAATAAAGGCAGGAAAAAATACATAAAATAAATACTTTTAATTGCACATTAAATCTGTGTCACTTTTCCAAGCAGCATAAAGTCTCACAGTTCCCCCAGTCATGCTTGTTCTCACTCTGAGAAGAGTTATTGAGAGTCATTACATTGTTTTAGGCTAAACCTTACCTCTTGCATCAGTCTTTGTCCAGAGTTCTCTTAATAATCGCCCCAAAGTATAAGAGTAGTGATGCTGGTAGCTCTGATATGCCTAAGAAAGGCCATAAAATGAGATATATTCATATAAGAAATACGTATCAGATAATGAGATTCACTATTATGCACAATTTCGAGGTCTTAGAGTACCAAACCTAGAATCATGGAAAACCTGAATTCAAATCTGACATCAGACACTAGTTTGTGACCTTGAGCAAATCACTTAACCTCAGTTTGCCTCAGTTTCCTCATCTGTAAAATGGAGATAATGACAGCACCTACCTCCCAGGGTTGTGGTGAGGCTCAAATGAGATAATAATTGTAAAATGCTTAAAACAACACTTGGAACATGGTAGATGCTATTCTTATTATTCCCAAAGACATCTTAATTCTAGCCTTAAATGATTTCATATTTGTCCTGTATATAACGCATTTTGTAGATGTTTTCCTGAATGTTGTCTCCCCCATTAGACATTAGATCCATGAAGGCAGAGACTATCTTTGGCCTCATTTGGTAAGTCTACTACCTAGCACAGTGCCTGGAAGTTAGCATGCAATTAAAAAAAAGTTTATTGATTATCTAAATGTTTGACAATTTTTAAAATCAGTTTCTTAAAAAAAGAATCAACTGGAAGTAATTTTTGCTCACAAATACTGACTTAAAAGGATGTGTGGTTTTATAAGCTTCCTCTTCAAATACAAATGTTCTGTCAGTAACTAGCTAACTAGTTAAATGACCTTAAATGAGCCACTTAACTTAAGCCCAATTCTCTTAATCTGCAAGATAGAGTTACACTAGATGTTCTTAACATTGAAAGACAGTATGTTATAATGAATAAATACCAGACTTAGAGTCAGGAGACTTGCATTTTAATCCTATCATAAAGTCTCTCCAGCTATCTATCTCAGAGTCTCATTTTCATCATCTGTTAAAAAAAAGAGGTGGTAATAATTTTTCAGAGTCACAGAATAAAACAGAAGAGACTTCTAAGTTCATGTAATCCTGTGCACAAACAAAAGGAATTTTGGAATGATCTATATCGTAGGGATATTGTGAGGACTATTTCAAAAGTCTTTAAATGTCTAGTTTCTCAAATCTATTAGAAAAAAATGGAATGTTTAAATCATTTAGTTTGGAAATCTTAGACATGTTTTCATTTCATCTTTGCAGTTAAGGAAAATATAAGGGAGAATATTTCAATTTATTTTCAACTTAATCTTTAATTAACATCCACTAGGGCTTTGGGGAGATGCTTTAGAATTTCAAAGGATCCATAATCTCATGTAGCTACTTTCTCCAGTTGTAGAAATCATAACAAAACATGTGCCTTCTTTTCCTTTGTGATTTTCACCCATATATTCTGTATGACTTCCATTTATAATCTGCACTCCGTGTGAAAAGCCTTCTTATGGTCTTATAATATGTCCTGGAAACAGTAGGGTTGTTTATACATCCATTATTCTCTGCTCACCTTATATATATCCAATTCAACTCCATTTCTGATAATACGTTTTCATATCTTTTGTGCCAATGCTTAAACTTGAGTCATCTTTGGTAAAACACTGCAGCTTTCTTACACCCACCATGAATCTCTCCATTGCTTTTGGATCACTCACAATTTTCATTCTTCAGAGTTTTTTGTGTTCCTTGATTTGTGATCATATAGTATCGCCAGAAGAATGACTGTCTGTGTTAAAAAGAAGAGTTTACATATGAAGCAACAGCTTGAAATGCAGTACGCCACTACTGCCTGCACAAGTTTACCAACGTAAGATTGTACATACACACCTTTGGCTAATGGAATTAAGGCAACCAAGCACAGCACAGTATTCTGTATCCTGGGCACTGATTGGCTCAGTGACTGTAGCATCAGTTGTTTGCTCTCCCCCACTGTGCCCATATACTCAGAAAGTGTTCAAGAGTATATGAAGTATTATAAGAGAGTGAAAAAAGGTTAATAAGAGCGTGAAAATGTTTATAAGAGAGTGGGAAGGGTTTATAGAATCTTTATATATATATATATATAAATAATAAGAGGAATATAATGGTGCTACTTCGTGGATTTTCACCTCTCACTGGGTCTCTGGAAGGTAACTCTCGTAATAAGTGAGGAATCACTGTATTTGTAAATGTGTTTAGCACAGTTCCTGGTGTATAATAAGTGTTATATAAATGCTAATTTCCTTCCCTTCCTTCAATCTTCCCTTCAATAAGCAGTCATTTATTAAAAAAACACCTGGTGGCAGGCACTGTGCTAAGGACTAAGGATACAAAGGCAAAAATGAAACTTTCTACTCTTAAGGAGTTTGCATTCTAATGGAAGAGAAAGCATGCACATAAATTGTATTTTTTATATTTACATTATATATTTGTTTATATTTATTATATATAATATTTGTATTTATATTTATAGTATATTTATATTATAAATAAAG
>NW_025372058.1:0-4219 GCF_016433145.1 Gracilinanus agilis | reverse complement strand
ATATATAGTTATATATTTTATATATAAATCAAAATAAATGGTAACAAAAATATTAAAATTAGGATTTCTATGAGAAGAGGGAATTAGTCAAAAGTGACACACATATTAAAATAAAAGAAAAAAAACACCATTAAAATACAAAAGAATGTAAAAGAAGAAAACACAGAAAGCCTCAGAAGGGAAAACAAATGAAACTTTTTTATGATGATGTCAAATTTAATAAATACTTTAAAAAACAGCCTGTACATTACAAAAAGTTCATTTTATATATAATCCTTTATTTGGTTCTGCATATATTGAAAGTTTTGTGGTTATTAATGATCATTAAGTTAATAGTAAAAATAAAACAAAAATAGAGAGGAATAATAAGTCTACATACACAGTTCCCACCAAATATTCAAAAGTAAACAACTATTTCTCTTATTTTATGTAAATAGACTAATCATTTAAAAAATTCATGGCTTGGTCTACTGATAGAGATGGGAAAAAATCTCCCATGTTTAAGTTTATAGATTTCTACATTTTAAGAGGTCAAATTAGCCACATCTTGGTCATCTCTTTGATGATAAGCCTCTCCATATTTTTTTAAAGCTGGACTTTAGGCATGAGGTAGGTTGTTCATCATTGGCTCTGTGCTTGAAGTCTTTCCAGTTTGGTAGGGTGTGCTGGTGTATGTCTTCTCTGGAATCTCAGGACACTTGTGCCAAAATGAGGCAACATGACAGACCTACTATGCTATAAAATTTACAATTTGTAGAGTGGCATAACAAAACAATGTTGATGATGAGATAAAAATTACAGCAAAGACTTTCTCCTTTGAAATCTAAGGTGAATTGAATTTCAGGAAAACCTTTCTGACAAGATATACAAATACGGCATGGGTGGCCTCAATAGGTGCTTTTTCTTTAATGGAGATTTTCATTCTGAGACTAATCATTTCTAGAGTATGTTGTTTGGGTACATACTTGGAGGAGATGATCAGTGAAGTACCTTCAGAGTCTAAGGGTCTGTAATTATATACGTCCTATAAGTAAATATATAGGAATAAATATATGGTAGATTAATAGATAGGCAGATAGATAGATAGATAGATAGATAGATAGATAGATAGATAGATAGACAGACAGATAGATAGACAGATAGATAGATAGATGAGGCACTTACTATGTTCCAGTCACTAAGCATCAGGGATATAAACACAAGTAAACTAGACAGTTTTTATCCTCACGGATCTTAGCAATGGAGAAGAACAAAAAGATACCATAAAGAAAATTCAGGAATGAGTAAAAGATAACTGGGATATTTCCTAAAAATAATGGTCCTACAAAAAGAGTCATTGAGGAGCTTGGAGTAGATAGATAACTTCTTGAGTCCCTTCTAGTTCTAAACCTTTGGTTCTTTAGTATTATGCTGAATTCAGACAGATCAACTTATGTTGTCTCATTGCTAAGAATGGTCATCAGAAGAACATCCTTGTTTGGAGTTTGCTGAAACAGAATGTTCTTTTAACTAAGGAGCTGTCTCTGAGTTACTAAAGGCAATCATAAACAAGTAGCACTTTTGACTTCAATGCAGCCTTGGATTACAAGCCATTGTTGATATTGTTCAAAACATGAGGGATGACTTTAAGTAACCTCAGATAGACTAGATCAATAAACTCAGCATAATAAGAATGTGACATGCAAAGCTTGCATTTTCCAACAGAAATGCCAAGAACAAAATGAAGCCATTGATTTGGTTGTCACCAGGCTTAGCCAGCAAGCAATTCTTCCGAGCAGGACATTTTCACAGATGACATAATGGAAAACCAAGCTAACTGACAAGGGCATTTTAAGTAGGGGATTTTTGTTTATAGGGAATATGGCCAAGTCTTTGAAACTGATAGCTTGGAAGCTATAGAATATGTAATATTGCAAGTATTTTCGTTGACATATATCAGGATGTCCAGGCAATGGTTTTACGAGATAAATCAGAGCAAATTGAATTTCTTTAATACTAAAACTTGGGCCTGCCATCTCTTACCTTGACCTTACAAATGTAAAGACCTGAGACATCTAACTCAAATAGTAGTTCATGCAAATGAAATAATATTTCATTATATACTCTAACACCAACCAATAAATGTGAAGTTCCTAGGGCCAGGGAGTAAGGAATATTTCAATTTTGTTTTTGCATTACTAAGGTCTAACAAAATTTCTTGTACAAAGTGTAAATTTAATCCATATTAACTGAATTGAATTAAGTTGATTTGAGTGACTTTCCTCTATTATTTATTGCCCATACCTTTGGAGACAACTTACAGATCTAATAAAATGTGTTAAAAGTGTGTTGAGTCCAAGAGTTTTGTCAACTATGCTTTTTAAAAACAAAGTAGTTATTTATAGTGATATACTTCTAGTTATTACTTTGAACAAAGGATGCTTTGTTCAAAGATTATATCATGAAGAATGATTAGTGAGAAGGCAATTTTAACAACTTGTGCACAGTCTAGAAAAATTCTTTCACTATTGACATTATTACAGAGGCAGAAATTTTTATGGAGGACATACTGAGACAGGAAGAGAGGATCTGAATGTGTAAATGTCTACATATACACATATATATAGTGAAATTAGTACATATTTGTATATATGTATATGCACACATTCACTCAATTGCAAGATACTTATATGTTTACCATATGCAAGTCACTGTGCTAAGTTTCTAGGAATAAGAAAGAAAAAAATAGTCCTTTTATGACCTTAAAGAACTTACTTTTTCTACCTACTGAGAGATATAGCATATATGTAGATAGATGAATACAAGATAATTGGTAAAGAATAATAGCAATAATAACATTATTAGTATTTATACATTGCTACCCCTTTTATGTTTTTAGCTCCATCCAAATTGGTCTACTTGCTATTGCCTGTACATGGCATTCCATCTTCAGTCCCTCTTTTTGCTCTCTTCATATCTGCTGTGATATCTTTCACTTTTGGAACTCCTAGCTTCCTTTGAGAATAATCTCAAGTGGGTTTTTTTGAGGATTAGGCATAGATTATCATGTTTGTGGAAAATAAAGTAACACTAATATTCTAATGAATTTTTCTTTGAATGCTTGACTGAATTTACTTATTAATCCATCTGGTCCTGGGATATTTTCCCCTTGGAAGTTTATTTATGGCTTATTTAATTTATTTTTCTGATATTAGGCATTTTAAATAATCATTTTTATTATGTTAATCTGAATATTTCATAGTTTTCTAAATATTCATCTATTTCATCTAGGCTATCAACTTTTATGGCCTAAAATTGGGAAAATATTTTGATAATTTCTTTTATTGCATCTTCAATTATTGTCAATTCTCATTTTTCATTTTTGATACAATCTGGTTTACTTCTTTATTTTAATTACATTTTCATATGATATTATTTCCATGTTCAACATGTCATATAAGAAGACACTTGTTACACTAGAGAAACATTCCTGAAGGAAATAAAGCAAAGAATGGTATGTTTCAATTTTTATTTTCCATACCTTATTTTTGTTACTGTGTACAACGTCATCCTGGTTCTGCTCACTTCACTTTGCATCACTTCATGTAAGTCTTTCTAAAGTTTTTTTTTTTTTTTTGTGATCATCTTGTTTGTCATTTCTTATGGCACAATAATATTCCATTACAAGGATATACCACAAATTGTTTAGGCATTCCCCAATTGATGTACATCCTTTCTGTTTCCAGTTCTTTGCCACCACAAAAACAGTTACTATACATATTTTTGGGCATATAGATTCTTTCTCCCTATCTTCAATCTCTTTGGGCTACAGACCTAATATTGCTATTGTTGGGTCAAAGTGTATGCCACAATTTGATGGCCCTTTTGACATGGTTCCAGATTGCTCTCCAGAATGGTCGTTAGTTCACAGCTTGATCAGCATTGTATTAATATCCTGATTTTTCCACATCATCTCCAACATTTATCATCTTCCTTTATCTGTCAGCCAGTAAACTCAGTTATTTTAATTTGCACTTCTATGTATGTATTTTTTTATAAATATCCTATATTTCCCTGACTGTGAAAACACTGTTTTCTCAATACAGTGTAAACTCCTTGTGGACAGACAGTGTCTCATTTTTGTCTTTCTATTTCTGTACCTGGCAAATTACAGGGTACAAAGAAGATGCTTAAGAAATGTTTGTTTGTTGATTAGTTGACATATATATATATATATATA
>NW_025372056.1:0-3979 GCF_016433145.1 Gracilinanus agilis | reverse complement strand
CTCCTCGCGCCCTGGTGATTTCCAGTCCCGGTTCCCAAGTTACAGAGCGGGGAGAAGCCTGGCGCTGGGCAGTCCAGCTGTGCTGCCGGGACTGCTGCTGCTGCTGCTGCTGCTGCTGCTGCTGTTGCTGTTGTTGCTGCAGCAGCAGCCCAGTGTAGTGTGTTTGTTTGTTTTACAGGACTGGAATCTGCTTGAAGCCCCCCGCGGCAGGGGGCAGGGGAGGAGTGCTGTGGAAGCGAGAATACTGCGAGTGTGTGTGTGTGTGTGTGCGTGCGTGCGCGCTGAGCGAGGGGGGTGGGAGGCCTTCTTTCTTTGGGAGGGAGAGCACAGTTCACCTTGAGGAGCCGCATGGAGCCGGAGGTTCAAGATTCTAGGTTGAAACAAACTTGCTCCTAACTTCCCCAAAGCCTCCGAGAGGGAGGCACAGATTCCAGAAGCGGCCAACGAGCAAAGAGCCCGGAGTGGCGGGGCTGCCGAGGGAAGATGTGGGAGTTGGCTCCGCCGATTCTCTGGGTAGGGAACAAATCCCCACCCCCATTTCATTCGAAGCCCGAGGCCCCCTGGCCATGCCTCACACTTTCCCTTCCCCACTTCCCGTCTGGGACCCGGCCCGGCTCGCCTCCGAGCTGTTAGGGACCCGCGAGCTGCTCCTGGCTGGGAGGGCAGGTTGGCCTTGGGCGTTTGGCAGCCCCGGGTGCTAGAAGCCTTGAGGCACCTCTGTGGGGAGGGGTTCTAATCTTCAGTCGGGCAAACAGCCAGCCCCCGGCCTCCTTCCTCCTGGAAACACTAGACCGCGGGCGCACAGGCTGCGCTTCCAGGGCTCCGGGAAAATCACATTTGGAAAACGCTTGTTCGGACAACTTCTTCGGTAGAGTCGGTTTCCTCTCTACTCCTCTGCCTCGTGTTTGGAGCATTAAAAGACCTCCTTTGGGGAGGGCTCTGCCCGTAGGCTTCCTGAGGTGAGGCAGGCCTCTGCCTCTGTTCCTGGGGACTCGGGCCGTGGATCCAGCCCTTCCTGCAAGCTCTGGCTCCCAGCTGCCCCTACCTCGAACTTCTCCCACTCGAGGAATCTTTGGCCCAACCACAGCCCCCTTAATGCATTCGCCCGGAGGCAGAGAGTTCTCTAAGCAAACAAATTCTTTACCTGCTTCCCAATTGAGTTGTTACCTGCCTCGGGGGCCGTGGGACGTCTCCCAAGGCACGGCTCGCTCCGCTCGGCATGGCAGGGCAGGGCAGGGCATGGCAGCCTGCTATTTCGGGGGTGGAGCTGGGAAGGGGCTCCCCTTCCAAGCCCGAAGACTTTTCTGGGATCAGGGAGGAGTGGAGGTCTGTGCTCTGGAATGGAGAGGAGGAGGGTGGCTAGGGTTAGGCCAGGGGACCCCCACCCCCGCCATTGGAAGAGGAAGGTGGCAGAGCTAGCTAACGCCCTAGGGTGCCTGCCTGACTTATGCCCAGCCCCAGGTCACCCGTTCCAGCAGTCCTGTGGCCCCAGCCTAAACCTCCTGCCCCCACTATAAAAGGAGCCCTCCCTGCAACCTCAGGGCAGGAGACTTCAAACTGGCTCTCTCCTATAGGCATGGCCTGGCTCCCACACGATGGCTCGATCCATCCATGGACCTCGAGGGCTTCCCTAGTTAGGCGTTCTCCCGGCGTGCCCTGGTGCTGATAACCGGGGACTTTAGAACCAATTTAAAAAGATCCTCCAAGGAACAGGCGGCCCTCGAGTTGAGTGAGGGGGTGGAGGCGGCCATGTGCGGAGGCTGGATTGCAGCGCAGAGAGGGTTGCCGCAATAGGACATGGAGGCCCCAAAGCGGCGATCGATCGGGAGGCCGGTAGTGATGCCCCTGGCAACGAGAGGGAAGGTGGAGAGATGGGAGGCTACGGGGGAAGGCAGTAGGCTCCGGGATCTCAGGTACCACCGTCACGCCTTTGTCACCCCCAAACACAAAGCAGGGAAGGAGCTCTGGGCTCACTCTTGGCTCTCAGACTCAACTACAGAGCCTGCTGTGCTCTGCGCTTGGGTGCCCAGGTAGGGGGCAGCTCATCACTGCTTCAGAAGGGGAAGGTGGAAACTTGCGAGGCCCGGGTTGAGGGAAGAGAGGAAGGTCTTGGGTAGGTGTGGCCACGTTGCTCATCTTCCCATCCTCTGATTGGCTAGTCCCGTGCCCTTTGGGCTGGGGCAGGCCACAGGTTTGGAGACTGCTGCCCTGTGGGATCTTAAGCAGCAGGAGGGCAGGGATTGCACTGGCTTGCCTTGGCATCTTCTACAGTGGGCATCTAGCCCTTGTTTGGAAACGGGCCCAGGCCTCTGTCCCTGCTTCCTGTTCCAGAGGTGGTCAAAAGAGCTTTCTGTCTTCCTCAGAGGATGGACTTCTGACAGGGTCCTGACCACAAGTGAAGGAGGCAGCAGGGGGCATGACTAGAGCTCTGGACTTGGGATCAGCAAGTCCTGGGTTCCACTCCTGCTTCAGACACTTCCAGTTGAGTGATCCAGGCCAGGCAAGTCACTCACCTCCCCTGGCCTCAGTTTCCTCATCTGGCCAAAAAGGTTTCTTCCAGCTCTAGCTCCATGACGTTCCAAAGAGGATATTCCTCTGAAGGGAGGGTTCCCTGGTGAGCTGTCAGTAATGAGTATCCCAGGAGAGGGAGAGGATGGAGAACATTGACTGATTCTTTGTCATTGGGGTCTCTGGGTTCCAGAGGGTTCATAGGATCAAAGCTCTCTCTATTCCAACCTCTTCATTTTACAGAGGGAAAAACTGAGGCCAAGGGAAGTTGTGTCCAAGATCACAGGGATATTAAGGCACTGACGGTGTGCAAAGCATGCTGGGAAAAGTACCAGCCAAAGACCAGGACGTTCTTTAGAGGGAGGAAATCAGGGCCATTTGGGACTCTTTGGATTGCTTAGAGCTTTCTCGTGGGGCAGGCTGGCTCAGAACATGGGAAAAGATTGCCCAGTGTTGGGGGACCAGTTCATGGGAGGATGGGGAAAGAGGAAGCCTTGGGGTTATTGCCTACCTGGCATGTGTGCAGAGGCTTTGGTATGATTGACCTTGTTAGCCTGGTGGTGGTAGAGAGGTCACAAGAACTGTCTAACACCACAGGTCCCAGGAGGGGGACCCTATCCATGTCTTTGGTGGTGTCAGGGCAAGGCTTGAGGCTACTGGAGCCCCTGAAGCTGAATGGAATAAGTATAGTATTTAAAAAGCATCTACTATGTGCCAAGCACCGCACTGAGCATCCTTTACAAATTTGATCTCATTTGCTCCTCACAGCAATCCCGGGAGATAGGTGCCAATATGATCCTCATTTTAGAGGAGTAAACTGAGGCAGGCAGAGGTGAAGTGACTTGCCCAGGGTCACCCAGCTAGTAAGTGTCTGAAGTTGGATTTGTACTCAAGGCTTCCTGACTCCAGGCCTAGTGTTCTTTCCACTGCCTCTGCTGGGCAGCTTCTACCTCAATCATAGGAACTCAGAAATTGCATAATCCAAGCCCCTCTTTTTAAGCTGGAGGAAACTAGGGGCCAGGGAGAGGAGGTACCTTGCCCATACACTTGGGGCTGGCAACAGGCTCCACTCTGACACTTTGTACCTGAGGCCTGGTCCTGAGGTGCAACTTTGTCTTCTTCACTAAGACGGTAGGCAGGGTCTGGGTGTGCTTGAGAGCCGCCCCCCCTCCACCTGGGCTGGCTGCCCAGCCCAAGATTCACGTTTCCCCCAGAATATGATTGGTGGTGAGGCCTGCTGTGTGCAGGGCACTTCCTTTCTCCCGCCCCCATTCCCAGCGCCAGCCTGGGTGGGGCTGGAAGGTTCCCATCACTTCTCTGGGAGTTTCCTGAATGGAGGGAGGTACTAACTTCTTTCTTGCTCTCCAGAGACTAGCATCTCTCCCGCCTCTCTCTGTCTCTGTCTCTGTCTCTGTCTCTGTCTGTCTCTCTCTCTCTCTCTCTCTCTCTCTCTCTCTCTCTCTCTCTCTCT
>NW_025372055.1:0-9484 GCF_016433145.1 Gracilinanus agilis | reverse complement strand
TCACTTGACCCCCATTGCCTAGCCCTTACCTCTCTTCTGCCTTGGAACCAATACACAGTATAGATTCTAAGATGGAAGGTGAGGGTTTAAAAAAAAATTACTTTGTAACATTTATTAAGTTTATTATTTATCAACAAATATTCATTTTTATCGACAAATGCTTCTCAATGAATACAAATTTAGCAATAAATATTATTAGTACTTTTTTAGTTTTAAGTAATTCTTAAATTTATTACAAAATTTACATCCTTTTGCGCTATAAGCGATTGCTTATAACCCCGTCCCGTCACTTTATAGAGGAGGGAGGTTTGGGGAGGATTGATTTGGCCACTTACACAGCTGGCAGAGCAGGCTTGTGACTTCAGAGCCAAACTCTTCCCCTTCTCCAGCTGTTACATGGCTTGTGTCTGACCCAGCCAGATGCTTTCCTTAATGTAGCTTCAAACAATTCAAGCAAGTTCTCAGAAAGCTCCTCCCTTTCGTCATCCTCCCAGCTGCTGGGGCCCAGGTTTAGAACTTCAAAGGATTGGCCACTTTCCAAGGAGGAAGAGTCAGAAATGACCCCTCCTTGAAGTAAAGCTTGAGCAAGTCCGAACTTGACAGATGTGACTAGAAATATTATGGCTTAGCTCTGGCTGTGGGAGGTGGTTCTCAATCTTTTCAAGTCTGAGGACCACCCAAATAGTTGTACTGGTAGACATTCACATTGTATTCAACACTGCTTTTTTTTTGGGGGGGGGGGGGAGGTTAAAGCCTTACCTTCCATCTTAGAAGTGGTAAGGGTTAGACAATGGGGTTTAAGTGACTTACCCAAGGTCACCCAGCTGGAAGGGTATGAGGCCAAATTTGAACCCAGGATCTCCCATCTCTAGGCCTGGCTTTTATCCATGGAGCCCTCTAGCTGCTACCAGTGCTTTTTTGAAAGATTTTCCCCCCATATTTTTACACTGATAATATATTTAAAAAATAGTTCTGTGTGTGTGTGTATCTGTGCAAAGCCTATTATTTAATCAGAATGTTAATTGATTATACTGAGTCATCTCGCAGAGTTTGCTGATGTCAAATAAATCTCAAAATGACAATGCACATATAAAGTCAAGGACCCTGGGTAATAGCCTACTGATAAACAAAAATAAGAGTTTGCATTAATATAGCAATTTAAGGGTGGGAAAAACCCTTTCTGGATATTATCCTGCTTCTAGTGTCTCCCTCCTCTAATCCCTCCCTCCACTAAATGATACTAGTCATGCCTTTCCCCTGCTGCATAGGTTTCATTGTTGTTCAGTTGTTTCAGTCATGTACAACTCCTTGTGACCCCTTCTGGGGGTTTTCTTGGCCAACATACTACTCTTCCAGTTCATTTTACGGAGAAGGAAATTGAAGCAAACAGGGTTAAGTGACTTGCCCAGAGTCATACAGCTAATAAGTATCTGAGGCTGGATTTGAACTCAGGAAAATGAGTCTTCCTAATTCCAAGTCTAGTGCTCTACTCATTGTACCACCAAGCTGACCAGTGATAAGTTTCAGTGGCCTCTATTGCCTCTTAGATAATATACACATTCCTCCATTTGGCATCAAAAGCCCTTCTTAGCCTGGCTTTCAAGGCTCATTTTATTTTTCTTTTAATCTTTCAGCCCAAATGATTTGCTGGTTGATGCCTCTTTGCTTTTATGAGAGCTCAAGGAGTCAGAGTAGTAGAGAGGAGAATCCAGTGGATTCAGGGAAACTGAGTTCTGCCCCTTACTTATGCTCTAAAGAAGGCCATTTAACTTTTCTAAGACTCAGTTTCCCAATCTAGAAAATGAGAATATTAGGGTATATTATTTCGAAGGACATTTATGGCTATTAATCTAATGATTCCATATCCTATGATCCTTATGGGCACCTGGTGGCTCAGTGGATAGAGTACCAGACCTGGGTGCAAATCTTTTATACACCCTAGCTGTATGACTGTGGGCAAATCACTTAAAACCCTATTTGTCCGTTTCATCTGTAAAATGATCTGGAGAAGGAAACAGCAAACCACTTCAGTATCTTTGCCAAGAAAATCCCAAATAGGGTCACAAAGAGTTGGACATGACTGAAATGATTGAACAACAATATTCCTTATATTCATCTCTTGAGGTGCTAGGATAGCACAGTGCATAGAGTGCTAAGCCTGGGGTCAGGAAGACCCGAGTTCACATTCTACCTCAGACACTTACTAGCAGGTCACTTTACCTCTCTTGTCTCAGTTTCCTTCAACTGCAAAATGGGGAGACTAACAGCACCTGCCTAATGTGTTAGTGGAAATTTGGGGTTCACTTAAGCCTTAAAATATTTAGATATATGACAAACTTCCTGTGGATGTTTAGGGGACTTGGAAACTACATTTCCCATGATTCCTCTTGTAATGCAGGTAGACAGGAAGTGTGATTACGTAAAAGAATAGTATAAGACTCCTGAGGTCATTGGAGGCGAGGGAGCCAGGTGGGCAGAAGGTATGGTGGGGAATTTGAATTAGATCTTAGCAGGCGCATGGTCATCTTTATTTTACCAACATGGCTTTAATTAAAATATTAATACTTCTTTTAATATCCATCTATATCAATTTAAATAATAACACTCCTAAGATTGTTGTGAGGATCAAAATTGCTTGCCAACGTGCCTAGTACATAAGTAGGTACTACATAAAAGCTGATTTTCTTCCCTCTGAAATTAAGTTTTCTTTTTTTATTATGAATATAAGCAGCAACAAACATGAGCACTTCAATTTACAAAAAGGATAGGAAAGAGTATTGCATGCAAATCTATTAACTTCTTTTATGGAGGGTTTTAAAAGAATATATTAAATTGAACACAAGTCAGTCAGTCAACAGGCATTTATTAAGTGCCTACCATGTGTGCTAAATTACTGGGGATATAAGGAAAGGTTAAAAACAAGCCAAAAAACCCCTCCCTGTTCTCAAGCTTACAATCTAATCATAAAGACATGAAAACAATTATGTGCAAACAAGATACATGCAGGAAAAATGCTCAACAAAATTGTTACAATAGCAACCAAATCACCCTAGCTGGCAGCAGCAATCTTCTGGAGATTTTATTTTTGTTTCATTGATGCTCATTTCTCATTCTTCCCCCCTCCAACCCTCATGCAAATCACCAAAGGAGCATAACTCATTGGTTAAAGATCTAGCCGTCAATTAATGAGGCCCTGGCTTTCACTGCTGCTATTGGCACATGGCTGTATGACCCTAGGTAAGTCATTTTTACCCTGGGTAAGTCCTCTTAAGGCTCTTGGCAACTCTCTAGGAATATAAATTGCAGAGAAGGGGATGATCTTCATTGTTAAGAGTGTGCTTCCTCACTTCAGAGTTCCCTAAAGCAGTGAAATGTTGGGTCCAGTCCTTACCCTGATCATTACCTACCAATTCCCTCCCCTTCTCCAAAATTAACGCTCTCCCTTATAACCTCTGGCTCAGATGCCACCTCCCAGAGAGCCTATGTTTCTCCCCTCTTCCCAGTTATTTTGTATTTGCTGATTTGTGAATTATTGTATTCCCAAATTATAAAATCCTTGAGGGATGGGAGCCGTTTTCTCATACCTTTGGATATCATAGTGCCCAGTAGAGAGAGGGCCTTGGGTTTAGTAGGCATTTAATCAATTTTTTTAATGAACTGAATTGAATAACACTGACTCCTCCCAAGGCTGCTAGTGAGGTAGGGGTCTAGGAATTCCTGGTCTAGTGTGTCCTATTTTGAGGATAAATGACCAGGTCCCCTTCCTTTCTTTGAGCTTGCACATGGCTGTGTGGATATCTTCCAATTTGGAAGTCCCTTCCTCCATCCTCTAACAGAATTTCTTGTTGGCATAAGTCATTCTTTTGTATAGAGATCATCATCATCATAACCAGCATGTATACAGCCCTTTAAAGCCTGCAAAGCATTGCCCAAATATTATCTCACTTTAACCTCACAACCCTAGGGTGATAGAGGCTATTATACACATTTTTTTTTTAATTCTTACCTTCTATCTTAGAATCAATACTAAGTATCAGTTCTAAGGCAGAAGAGCAGTAAGGGCTAGGCAATGGGGGTTAAATGACTTGCCCAGGGTCATACAGCTAGGAGGAGTCAGAGGCTAGATCTGAACCTAGGATTTCCTGGATCTCTACCAACTGAACCACCTAGCTATTCCTATTATCCACATTTTTAATAGATGAGGAAATTGAGGGAGATAGTAGTTAAGTGATTTGGCTTAAGACACAGAGTGACTGTGGTTAGATATGAACTTATCTGGAAGGGACCTCAGAGAGCTGAGTCCAATCCTCAACTTTTACAGAGGAATTAACTGAGGTCCAGAGAGGGGAAGCTGGATCAGGTCCAAAGGAAAGCAACCAGGATGGTAGGTGAATAGACAAGACATCACAACACAGAAAGATTGGTTTAAGAAGGAAAGGAGAGAAAGGAATATGTTACATAGTGCCTACTACATGCCAGGAGCTGTGTCATAAATGTTTCAAATCTAATCTCATTTGATCCTTCAAACAACCCTTCGAGGTAGTGCTGCTGTTATCCTTATTTTAGGAAACTGAGGCAGAGGTTAAATAATTTCCCCAGGGTCAAACAGCTAGTAAGTGACTGATGCGGGATTTGAACTCAGCTCCTCTGGATTTCAGACATAACCCTCTATCCACAATATACTCTAGCTGCCTCAGTGAAGGAAGAACTGGAAATATTAAGTTGCAGATTAATAGATATAGAGATGTTAGGAACCTTAGAGACCATCCAGTCTAATCCTCTCATTCTATTAGATGAAGAAACTGAGACTCGGGAAAGATAAATTACTTGCCCAAAGTCACACTGGTGATAAGGATCCTTCCCAGGGTCATCCAGGTAGTGTCTGAAGCTGTATCTGAGTCTTCCTGAGTCCAAATCCAAGTCTATCCATTGTACCACAGAGCAGGTTATGAGCTCTTAACAGAGCTTCAGAAAAGTGGAGGGCTCTGTCAGGTAATGAGTTCCCCATCACTAACGATTTTCAAGAAAAGAGTGGGTGACCAATTAGGGAGGATGCAATCAATACTCATGAGGGCAAAGTTTTATGTCTTAGCTAAAACCTCCTGGACCTGCTTTGCCTAGGAGGTACTCAAAGGGATCTTAGATTTTAAGAGGACCTTTTAAAGTATATAGAATCCCAAACTTTCTCATTTTGCAGAAGAGGAAACTGAATTACATAGAGGGGAAATGACCTGTCTGAAGCCTCCTAGGCTGTATGATGGTAGACTGAGTATCCCTGTAATATAGGATTTAAACCTTGCCATGTTGGCTTAAGGCAAACCTGTCAGTCACTCCATCATTACAACCAGCACCATCCTCCTGCTAGCCTTATTACCAGCTTAAGGCCCCGGTTTCCTACTTGTCTATTACACCCCCTCCCATTCTGATCCTAGATCTTGCATTCTTTCCACTTCTTTTTTTTTTTAACCCCTCCTTTCCATCTTAGAATCAATACTCTGGATTGGTTTCAAGAAAGAAGACCAGTAAGGGTTAGGCAATGGGAGTTAGTGACTTGCCAGAGTAATACAACCAGGAAATATCTGAAGCCAGATTTAGAACCAAGGCTTCCCATCTTTAGGCCACCAAACCACCTAGCTTCCTCTCTCCCTCAACCCCCCCCCCCCCCCCAGTAAATGCTTTTTGAATTAAAACGATGGTGTTCCTGAGTGATTGAAGTGGGGCTTGTACCTCTATAAAATGTCTTCCCAGCTGTCTATTCAGTTGCTCTAAGGTCCCATGGGCAGTAAGTATAGCAGTTGAAATTCCAACCCAGTTTCTAGGATTCCAGATCCAGCTTCCAGGTCACTGAAGCTACCTCTAAAAACTCCTTGAGGAGGGGAACTGGCTTGCTTTTCTTTTTCTTTGTATGGCCAGCAAAGCCAGGAATTTAGGAATAATACTTTTTGAAAAAGAAAATTTGAAATCTCTCACTGGAAAAACAACTGGCCTAGAAAGTAGATCCAGAAGAGATCATCATTTGACTGTCGGAAAGCAGTGATCAAAAAAAAGAACCTGGACACCAAACAGGCAAGAAATTATAAGGGAAAATTGTTGATGTTCTTCAATGGGGGGGGGGGGGGGAGGAGGATAGAAATTGAAAGAATCCACTAAGCACCTCCTGAAAGAAATCCCAAATTAAAAAATCCCAGATTATAGCAAAATTCCAGAAATTCCAAGCCAAAAGGAAAATAATACAAGCAGCCAGACAAAAGAAATACTGTGGAACCACAATTAGGATTACACAGGACCTAGCAGCCTCTACATAGAAGGATAGGAAGGCCTGGAATATGATAGCAAGGCAAGAGATCTAGGATTACTAGAAAGATTACAGAAAGCACATTCCCAGGAAAACAGCATAGTCCTCTAGGCGACACTTCTGGACCCTGGGCAAGTCACTTAACCCTAAATGCCTAGCCTTGAAACCAATCGATTCTAACTAGGTAAAGGTTTTTTGTTTTTGTTTTTGTTTTTTTAAATGCTTGAGCTTATGAATGAGTGCACGAGTGAAGACAGTTATACAGGAGACTGAAATCCCAGCAGCTGCTCAAGGACGGTTACCAGAATGGGGGGCTCCTATGCTGTTGACAGTTCTCAGTGGACACCCTGGCTCTTGGATCAGTCACTCTGCCCGGGGTCCTACCAGGGCTGCTAGGGGCCACACATCTTGTTTTCCACCAAAGGGAGGATTTCAGGGGTTCTTCCCCACTCCCCGGCCTCCTGAGAGCCCCTAGAAGGAGGCTCTAGGACCCGGGCAGGGCAGGCGGGGCTGTCTGGAGCCCTGGGCTGTTGGCCGGGCGTGGGGCTGGGAGGACTAGAGCAGACTCGTTCTCTGTTAGCTTCCTCCTTCTCCAGCTCCTCCCAGAAATCAGCTCTCCTTCCTTCTCTCTCTTGAACACTAGTGCACTCGCGTGCATACACTCACTCCCACAGGGAGGCTCACTCCCCTCTTTCCCCCCCGCCCCCCGGCAGTGTGCTGGAAGCTAGGGTGGTCCGCCTGGAGGGAAGGTGAAAGAGGAGGCGGCTGAGGCGGAGAGGAGGAGCCCGAGCTGTGGACCTCCGGACAGACAGAGGGACTGCCTGACTGGCCGCCCCAGGAGCGAACCGGTAGCGCAGGTGAGCGCCCGCCTGCCCCAGCCTGCACCCTTACAGACTCGAGCGGCCCAGGCAGAGCTGGGCCGCCGCCCGTCCGTCTCTAGAGGGGTTTTGGGGGGGGGTGGTCTCTTGGGTTCAGCTGAGGTCAAGGACAGGTCCGGTTGGCCACTTCTCCCCAATCCCTCTCTTTCTGTCCAGATGATCCGGGTTGGGGCTCCCCCAACCCCCAGCTCCAGGCTGCGCCAACCACGCCCCCCTCAGTGGCTGGCCACAGCCAGAGGCTTCTGCGTCCAGTTCTCCACAACTGCGATCTCCTCCGCCTGGCCGCGCAGACCCCTCCCACCCAGGCTGCGAGGTGGGGGCGGCTGGGGGTGTGGCGGTCTTCCTGCTGCTACCCCGGCTCCCCATCCCGTCCTTTTGCCTGGATCCTGGATTCCCTGGGGAAGTGCTCAATCCTCAGCCTACTCTCCTGCAGGGACTTTACCCTCGGGCCGCCACCTCGGCACGGACACCCCCCCCCATCCCCATCCCCCACCTTCTCCCCGCCTTCGGAGAAGGAGGAGGCTTTGCCGGAGGGACCCGCCCCCGATCCCGGGACTCGGGCTTCCCCCCGACTCCCCGCTCTCCCCACCCTCCTCATAGAGACTGAGGACTGGGGATCTGGTAGCCGATCCACCCCCCAGCCCTATGGACACCCAACTCGGTCAGCCGCTATGGTGAGTCTCCTTCTGAGCTCTTGGCGTTCCCGGGCCAGAAGTTTCTGTTCGTGTTCGTTTTAAGTAGGCTTCTCGAGGCTAGTTGGAAGCTGGGGGGCGGCGGCCAAGGCAGAGGCACACACCGGGCTTGGCCTGGGCCTAAGGGGGACCTTGGGATGAGAGGACGGGGAGAGGCTGCTCTCTCCAGGGGTCTTGAAAATCAGTTAACGAACCAGGCATTTACAAAGTAACAATTGTGTGCCAGCCATTGTCCTCTGACTCTGCCGGGGGATACCCGTGCAAAACTGGAACCGTCCCACCCTCCCCAGCTTTCTGAGTCAGGATCTCTGATGGAATTTACGGCTTCTGTGACCTTGGGCAAGTCACTTCTCCAGAGGGCTCTTTGTTTCCCCAGGCGAGACTATGAAATCTCTTCCAAATCAACATTTTCTGCCCATTTCATCAATCACCTCACCTCTGGGTGGCAATCTAGAGGGGACGCTGTCTGAGTGGAAACTCCCCAGGGTCTGAAGGAACTCATCCTTGCCACCCCAGGGGCCCCAGTCATTGCAAAGGTTCGCTGCATGAGGACAGATAGGTAATGCATTAATGAAGCCCGGTTTAGGGGCTGACCCCATGCTGGCACAGCTCTTGCCCTGTACTTTACAACCAAAGTGCTTGTAACTGCTGGCCAGGACTGGTGTCAGGCTGCCGGAAAGCCTTTGACATCTCAAAAACCTGTGTGCTTTTGGAGAAATGGTGTTTTCACAGGTGGTTGTTTTCAAAACCCTCCCTTCAGTTCTCTCTCTCTCTCTCTCCCTCCCTCCCTCCCTTCCTTCCTTCTTTCTTTCCTTCCTTCCTTCCTTCCTCCCTCCCTCTCCTCCCTCCCTCCCTTCCTTCCTGACAACTCTATAAATAGAAGGGCAAAGGCTAGGCAAACAGGGTTAATTGACTTGCCCAGGGTCACATATCTAGACAATGTCTAAGGTCAAATTTGAACCTAGGTCTTCTTGAATTTAGGCCTGGTGCTCTATATGCTGTGTTCCTGGCTCCATAATACCCACCACCCTATTCCCCGTTGAGTTTCCCCTACACTTGACAGGCTGGGCAAAGAAAACACCCTTTGCTAACAAACTGGATTCCTTTCTAGGATACCTTTGGTGGAGTAAATTCAGAGTCAGAGATTTTGGGGGGTTTTGGCCCTACTATTTAAGTGATTTTGGTTTTAGACATTCACCCCATTCCCCCTCCCTTATATTTCTCCCTTTCCCACTGCCATTCTTCTTATTCCCTTCCTCCCTCTCTATCGGGTCTTTTAATCACACACACTTCCATTCCCCCTTCCTTATATTACACCCCTTCCTATTTATGTGATCTTGGGCAAGTCACTCTTTGTTTATCAGTTTGCTCTTGTGAAAAATGAGGAAGTTGGACTTGACCTCTGAAGCCCTTCCCATCTGTAATTTTGTGAGTGTGGGAAATTCAGAGATCTGTTCATTTAGAAGGATGATATTAGAGCATAAATTTGGAGATGAAAAGATACCTTGAGGTCATCTAGCCTGATCCCCATCATTTTATAGCTGAGGAAACTTACGGACTGCAGAGGTGGTTCTTCCTAGAGCCCTCCCTACAGGTTGTAAGTGAGCCTTTTGGCTCTA
>NW_025372054.1:0-8419 GCF_016433145.1 Gracilinanus agilis | reverse complement strand
GAAGGAAGGAAGGAAGGAAGGAAGGAGAGAGGGAAGAAAGGAAGGAAGGAAAAAATAGGTTCAGAGCCCAGGGATCTAGTTGATCCAGAATCTAGGCAACATACGTTTATATGGCATATCCTATTGAGAGCCTTCTAGGGCCCAGAAATCCACAGCATCCCCCAGGAAACCAGTCTCAATTTGGAAAAACTCTAATGGATAGGAATTTTGTCATATCTAGCAGAACTCTTCCTGATTGCAAATTCTACCCAAAGCTATTAGTTCTACCCTGTAGGATCCAGCAAAACAGTTCAATCCCTCATTCAAGGGTCAGCCTTTCAAATCTTTGAAGAGGCTACCACCTTTCCTTTTCTAAGTCTCTTCTCCAAGCTAAATATCCTGGCTCCTTCCCCAGAATCCTCATTTGGTGTATTCTAAGGCTCTTCACCAACCTAGTGGCTTCCTCCAGATCTTCTCTGCAACATAGAATTGATCCTTATTCACCTCCCCTATCTTATCCCATTGTGAGGTCAGTTGTCATTCATCAATTTCCTCATTGCTGATCTCTCTCTTCAACATTCATCTCTAAAATTTCATATGACCTGAGCACTGGACCTGGGACATAGTTAAGTGCTAAGTAAATGTTACTTGGTTGATTGATTGATTGGTTGATTATGGAAAGAAGAATAGGAGCAAAGGAGAGGACTTTTTAGCTGCCTGGCCCAAATGGAAGCATATAAGGGATTCTGTCACTCAGTTCCCTAGCACCTCATCCATTTTATTCCCTCATATTCTCAAAGAAATGTACCTGATATTACATGTGAACATGTCAAAAATCATGTACACACTCTTGGAGATCTGGAAGAAACAGCAAGTCTTAAGAAGGAGATCAGTTCTAGTCATTAAAAATAGCACTTCTTTTAAAAAGGAACAGGGAAGAGAGAGAAAACACAATTATATAGCACCTACTATGTGCCAGGTACAATGCTATGCTCTTTTTAAAAATATTCTATCATTTGATCCTCACAACAACCCTGCAAGATATACTATTCTTTTCCCCTTTTTACAGCTGAGGAGACTGAGGTATATAGGGGTTATGGCTTGCCCAGGGTCACATAGCTACTGAGTGCCTGAAGCAAGAGTTGAGCTAAAGTTTCCATGAATCCAGGTGCATTGTTCTATCTACTATCTGCATCTTTTAAAAAAATGACTTTCTTCTAAAACCATTTTTTAAATCTTCACCAAACTCATCTATAAAGTCTCTGAGCACCTACTAAACTGTAAAGTCTGGCCCAGCATGAAGTATAGACCTCTACACACAGTAGGTGTTTCATATGTATTTTCTCAATGAATTTCAGTGATGTATAAGAATGAGACCTTGATCTGGAGTCAGAGTCCTGCAGTGTCATTCTGAGTCCTGTTATTTCTATCATATGATCTAGATCAAGTCCTTTTCTGAGCCTTAACTGTCTCTTTTCTCAAATGCAGGAGTCGAATTACAAAGAGAGATCAAGTCCTGTCTTGGGGCAGACTCAACCTGTGGTCTTATTTGTAAAGGAAATCCTGAATGATGGAACTCACTCAAGCTATGCAGCTTTTCACCATCCCTATAAATGGAGTTTGAGAGACTCACCTAGATCACTTGACAGGTTAAATGACTTGTCTGGGATTATACAGTCAATGTATATATAAGCAAATGTAAGAGATGGCAAGATTGGTTTTCTATTCACTATACAACTTTCTCATACTATATAGTTAATATGTATTATATAAAGTGTATATATGTAATGGGAGCCTGGGGCAGGGAAAGAGTGCCTCAGGTGGCATCTGCATATGTAGAATATCTGGAAGTAGATGACCTCTTTCCATGTGGAAAACATGGGGAAGTTTCTTCCTGAAGAATGGTGATGATGTGTAAATGAAGTGTCTTGTAGAGACATTCTGTAACTGGTTCCAGGTGGTTGACTGCATGGTGGAGAAAAGCTTTTTTTCTTCTAGTTATATCACCAGAACTGTTCAAATGGCTCAAATCAGCTTTCCTTCTCCTCATTGTCATCAGCTGTGCTTGGGTGGTGCAATGATGTCCAGTGAGAGATAATACGGTCCCTCTGAGATTAAATGACCCACCAGAGAAATGGGACATCCTTAACCCGCTTTCATTTCTTTCCATTTGGGAAGTAGGGGATGGAGTCTAGAAGAAGCGAGCCACAGGAATCTGGGAGTATGAATTCAGAATTTTGCAGTCAGTGAAATGGAACCTTTGGTACTCTAGCCCAATGGAAGACTTATTCAGGAGTTTTGTGCAACATCTCCGATGAACTTGGTGGTGCTATGCAGGAACTAAGCTAAATTAGAAAGCTGATTCCCAACTCACCTCCAGACTTTAAGATGGTGTGGGGAAAATTAGGGGAGGAGGTATTGGGAGCAAACATTTTTCTTATTCTATCCTTGAAGTCCATATTCCTTTGAAATACTCACATGTTAAAATTATTAAGCAGAATTTGGGAGACTAGGCACAGACTGCCTAAAATGGAAAAACACAGCTAGTAGGAAATCAAGCCAATGACAAGAGAAAATAGAAAACCATATAAACTCTTAGGACATCTAGGTGGTGCAGTGGATAGAGAGCCCAGGGACTGGAGTTAGAAATACCTTAAGTTCAAATCAGGTCTAGGCACTAACTAGCTGTGTGACCCTGGACGAATCATTTAACCCAGCTTGCCTCCGTTTCCTCATCTGTAAAATGAGCTGGAACAGGAAAAGGTAAACTACTTTGTTACCTCTGCCAAGAAAATCTCAAATAAGGTCACAAAGAGTCCAACACAACTGAAACAACTAAAATAATCTAAACTCTAAAGGGTATCCCAGAAGACTAAGGAGAATTATAGCTACCTTGTTAAAACAGAACGCACATTTCACACACACACACACACACACACACACACACACACACACACAACCCATATACTACACATAAGCATTTCCTGACCTCAAGGAGCTTATCTAACAACAAGGCTTCTTGACCTACATTCAAGGATATGTATCCATGAATTTAGATGGGGGAAAAATACACCCTTATTTTCACTAACATCTAATTGAAATTTATCCTTTCTTTTATTGCTTCTTGGCCTTTTGGCTAAGATCAAGTATGAAATTTATCCTTTCCTTCAATTTTTACTTTTATTAAAAATGATTTGGAGAAGGAAGCAACAGGTTTCACAAGACTGCTAAAAGGGTCTATGAGACAAAAAGGATTAAAAATCCCAATCCTACAGTCATCATGGAAGCACTGGAGTTTAGGGATTGCTCTTCAGATAAATGATTTTGGCAATAATGTGTAGAATAGAGTGGAGTCAGGGAAAGGAAGACCAATCAAAAAGCTGTTGCAATAATTTGGCAGAACATCATAAAGGCCTGAAGTATGACATAAAGAGAGAAGTGGGGTTTGATGCAAGAGACAGAATTTCCAAAAGCTCATGATCAGACAGCAGGCTCAATTTGTCATTTACTATACCCTGAATGATAAAACTTGGCAGAGCTTACAGATTGCTAGAATTACCCAGGGCCACCTGCATGTCACAATAGATAATAGAAAACTGGTTTTTCAAAGCTCTATTAACAATGATCATGGTAATTCCCATTTGAAAAATACTTTAAAATATACAAATCACTTTTCTCCCAAGAAGCTTGTTTTCCAGATTTTCCCAGCTTCCCACAGTGAATTTCACTGTATCATTTCTTCAAATCTGAAATGTGTGTGGAGTTTCTCTGCCTGGCAAAACACTCAGGGATATTATATCAGGGCCATGTAAGGGCAGAGGCCCCATTACCCTTCTTGGACAAGGTACCTTGGCAAATAATACATAGGAGTTTTTAACAAACTCAATAAAATCAGTATTTCTGAATATTTCACTAGAATGATGAAACCACAAAGAAATGCTATTTACAGCTTTTCAGAAGTTAATGTTAATGCCCTAGAACATGAGGTCCTTACTACACATGATTCAAGAATTATTTGCTCTGACCACCCTTCCCTCCACACAGTCATCCCTGGATTCCTGGAATATATTCCTCCCTTGCCTTTGCCTAACAGAATTCCTTTCTTCCTTCAAAAGGCTATTCAAGTACTGCATTTGGCATGATGTCTTTCCTGATTCCTGCCCCTCAAGGCTAGAACATTCACTCCCTCCTTAACTCCCTTCTATTTAACTGTTTTCTTTTTGTTCTGTTTATATCTATTCCATATATAATGGCAACTTCAGTGCAGGCCCAGATTGCCTGGCATGGAGATTCCTTGCTTCTGAGAGAAAACATCCTGCATTCTTCTAAAGATGCATGAGAGGTTGCTCTTTAGATTGGCTGTGTTGCTGGAATAAATTCCATCATTAAAACTTCCAGTCTGGGACAGTATCCTCTCTTTCTAGAGAGGGTAAAATTTAACCTTCAGCACAGAAATCATGAACTGAACCAGTAAGGAGGGAAGGACTTCCTTCTCATTCTCTCTTTTTAGGTCCTATGGCCCCAAGAAATCAGCCTAGGGGTCTTTGTCCTTCTCATTTTCAGGTGAAGAATTTATTATCCTCAGAAGTCTGTGAATCAAGCCATGATAATCTCAAAGTCAGGATTGCAGATAGATCTTGCAGGCAGCAGACTGAAAGGTAAGCCCAGAGAACCCACGGTACCTGGGACTCCAGCCCAAGATTGAGCTTTGAACTTGGAACTTGAGACTATGTGCTTTGGAAGAGAAGTAAACTATAAATCTAATCTCCATTCCCTCCCTAGAATATGAGATCTCAGCTTGTGGGGGAGTGGTGGTGAAGAACTATGCTCCACATGTTGGGGGATTTTTGTATATTTGCTATCATATATTTGAAGTGAATATTGCTGTGTTAAAGATAATCTCATCATTAGGATTTAAATTGAACCAGAGGATAGGACCCCTGCAATTTGAGGGAACACCTTGATTGTCTAGAGCAGTGATGGGCAAACTTTTTAAAGAGGGGGCTAAAGGAAAGGAAATGCTCATCTGTCATTCTGTTTCTAAGGCAACTCTTTCAAAGTTTCATTGTATTATATCCTACTCATTGTATTTGTCAGATTAGGAATAATGTCGTGGGGCTGGATAGAACATTTCAGGGGGCTACATCTGGCCTGCAGGCCGTAGTTTGCCCATCACTGGTCTAGAGTCAATGGAAGACATCCTAGACACTCCCCTAACCCCCTTAAGGATACTGTAGAGCCCTGTAATGATATGTAATATACCTAGCCTTTAGGTTACAGACCAGGGAAGTCTCTATGAAATGTCTATGTGTGCGCTTCTTATTCGTCCTTGAGAGCAGGGATTGTTTCATTCATTCATTCATTGACATTCCCTCTGTTAGTGAAACCAGAAGATCAAGAGGGCTGATGGAAGTAATGGAAGAGTTCACAGGTCCTCCTCATAGAGAAAAATCAATCCATTGTCAAGACTGGCTTCTCAAAAGCAAGAGGACATCATTTCATGGTATATGTCATCCTCTCTCATAGCACTCAATAATAACCTGTTCACACAATCTGTTGAAGTTGCCATATGGGAAACAGATAGAGGAGAAAATATTGATATGAACTATTTCTATTATCTATGGAAATTTAACTGGATTAAAGGAGCAAAAAGGCCAAAAAAACCAAGATGACAGAAAATTACTAACACTGTAGATTGAGACTGATTCAGACTGGTATTTGAATGAAATGATATAGTAGTAAGTTGTTCAAAAGAATGTTTATTTTTTTTTAATTTAAACATTTATTAATAATCATTTTTAACATGGTTACATGATTCATGCTCCTACTTTCCCCTTCGCCCCCCGCACTCCCCCCACCCATGGCCAACGCACATTTCCACTGGTTTTGTCATGTGTCCTTGATCAAGACCTATTTCCAAATTGTTGGTGGTTGCATTGGTGTGGGAGTTTTGAGTCTAAATCCCCAATCATGTCCACCCCGACCCATGCGTTCAAGCAGTTGCTTTTCTTATATGTTTCCTCTCCTGCAGTTCTTCCTCTGAATGTAGATAGCGTTCTTTACCATAAATTCCTCAGAGCTGTCCTGGGTAATTGCATTGTTGCTGGTACAGAAGCCCATTACATTCAATTTTACCACAGTATATCAGTCTCTGTGTACAATGTTCTTCTGGCTCTGCTCCTTTCACTCTGCATCAGTTCCTGGAGGTCTCTCCAGTTCACCTGGAACTCCTCCAGTTTATTATTCCTTTTAGCACAATAGTATTCCATCACCCGCATATACCACAGTTTGTTCAGCCATTCCCCAATTGAAGGACATGCCCTCCTTTTCCAGTTTGTTGCCACCACAAAAAGCGCAGCTATAAATATTTTCGTACAAGTCTCTTTATCTATGATCTCTTTGGGGTACAAACCCAACAATGGTATGGCTGGATCAAAGGGCAGGCATTCTTTTATAGCCCTTTGAGCATGATTCCAAATTGCCAGCCAGAATGGCTGGATCAGTTCACAACTCCACCAGCAATGCATTAATGTCCCAATTTTGCCACATCCCCTCCAACATTCATTACTCTCCCCTTCTTTCATTTTAGCCAATCTGCTAGGTGTGAGGTGATACCTCAGAGTTGTTTTGATTTGCATTTCTCTAATTATTAGAGATTTGGAATACTTTCTCATGTGCTTATTGATACTTTTGATTTCTTTACCTGAAAATTGCCTATTCATGTCTCTTGCCCATTTATCAATTGGGGAATGGCTTGATTTTTTTATACAATCACTTTAACTCCTTGTATATTTGAGTAATTAGACCCTTGTCAGAGTTTTTCGTTATAAAGATTTTTTTCCCAATTTGTTGTTTCCCTTCTGATTTTGACTACATTGTTTTTGTTTGTACAAAAGCTTTTTAGTTTAATATAATCAAAACCATTTAATTTACATTTTGAAATTTTCTCTAACTCTTGCTTGGTTTTACAGTCTTTCCTTTCCCAGAGATCTGACAAGTATACTATTTTGTGTTCACTTAACTTATTTATAATTTCCCTCTTTATATTCAAGTCATTCACGCATTCTGAATTTATCTTGGTGTAGGGTGTGAGATGTTTATCTAGACCTCTTCTCTCCCATATTGTTTTCCAAATTTCCCAGCAGTTTTTGTCAAATAGTGGATTCATGTCCCAAAAGTTGGGCTCTTTGCATTTATCATACACTGTCTTGCTGATGTCATTTACCCCAAGTCTATTCCACTGATCCTCCTCTCTGTCTCTTAGCCAGTACCATATTGTTTTGATGACTGCTGCTTTATAATATAGTTTAATATCTGGTACTGCTAGGCCCCCTTCCTTCACATTTTTTTTTCATTATTTCCCTTGATATTCTTGATATTTTGTTATTCCAAATGAAATTTGTTATAGTTTTTTCTAATTCAGTAAAGAAGTTTTTTGGTAGCTTGATAGGTATGGTGCTAAATAGGTAAATTAATTTGGGTAGAATTGTCATTTTTATTATGTTAGCTCGACCTACCCATGAGCAATCAATGGCTTTCCAATTGTTTAGATCCAGTTTTATTTGTTTGGAAAGTGTTTTGTAGTTGTTTTCATATAATTGCTGTGTTTGTTTTGGTAGATAGATTCCTAAGTATTTTATCTTGTCTAGGGTGATTTTAAATGGTGGTTCTCTTTTTACTTCGTGCTTATCTAGTGTGTTGGAAATGTATAGGAATGCTGATGGTTTATGTGCATTTATTTTGTATCCTGCAACTTTGCTAAAGTTTCTGATTATTTCTACAAGCTTCTTAGTTGATTCTCTAGGATTTTTTAAGTATACCATCATATCATCTGCAAAGAGTGATAGCTTAGTCTCCTCCTTGCCTATTTTGATACCTTCAATTTCTTTTTCTTCTCTAATTGCAACTGCTAGTGTTTCTAGTACTATGTTGAATAATAGAGGTGATAATGGGCATCCTTGTTTTACTCCCGATCTTATTAGGAAGGCTTCTAATTTATACCCATTCATATGATGTTTGTTGATGGTTTTAGGTATATACTGTTTATTATTTTTAGGAAAGGTCCTTCTATTCCTATACTTTTCAGTGTTTTCAATAGGAATGGATGCTGTATTTTGTCAAAGGCTTTTTCAGCATCTATTGAGATGATCATGTGATTTTTGTTTGTTAGACTGTTGATATGGTCAATTATGTAGATGGTTTTCCTAATGTTGAACCAACCTTGCATTCCTGGTATAAATTCCACCTGATCATGGTGGATGATCTTCTTAATTACTTGCTGGAGTCTCTTTGCTAGTATTCCATTTAAGATTTTTGCATCTATGTTCATTAGGGAGATTAGTCTGCAGTTTTCTTTCTCTGTTTTTGATCTCCCTGGCTTTGGAATCAGTACCATATTTGTGTCATAAAAGGAATTTGGTAGGACTCCTTCTTTGCTTAT
>NW_025372053.1:0-6430 GCF_016433145.1 Gracilinanus agilis | reverse complement strand
GGGGGGGAGAGGGAAAGAACATGAAACATGTAACTATGGGAAAATATTCAAAATAAAAATTAAAAAAACAAACAACAAATACTTCAATTCTTCAATGTAGAAATGCTCTTCTTACCAGTCTGCAGCACACATGTCCTGACATTACTTGCTTATGCTCCTGTGATTTCTCAACTTAACATTTTAATAAACAACTGATAAACAAGCCTATTCTATCACTATATCCCAACTTCTAAAAGGAAATGTCCTTTCTAATGGCCTGAAAAATTATTGCTACATATTTCTAGTTTTAAAACAAAGGTGTCCAAAGAAAGTAATAATGCTATTATAATCCTAAAAGTTAAAATAAAGAGTTTGGGACTTGATATAAGTAAAAGGATTTCATTTTAGCAGCCTTTAGTGACACAATGCTAAAGGTATTTTTAGGAAGATTAATCTGGCAAGAAGGGAATTTAGCTATGAGCTACTATAGTTAATTCAAGGTAACATTTATCAAGCACCTAAGTAAAAGGCACTGTGCTAAGGGTCAGGGATATGAGGACACAAATGAAACACACCCTGACTTTACATTCTACTGGAGGTGGGGGTGAAGATACAACCTACATATAGATAAATGTAAAAAAGATATTTGGGGAGGGGGAAGGGTAGAGTAGGGATAAAATAGTAATCGAGACACGAAGACAACTGCAAACTCCTAGAGAGGAATCTCATGCACACACACATTCGCACTATATCACTATATCACCAGCATCTAACATAACTGAATGAAGCAATTAATTTTTTCAACTGAGAATTTTAAAAATTTTGAACTGAACCATTCTCAATCAAAATGAGCATTTTTATATTCTTATAAGAACAGAAAAAGAACTGTACATGAAAGTGCAACTACATAGTTTTTACTTTTGAGTATATATAAGTTCAATATGTAACTGTCAAAGCTGCCCTACTTTTCTATAATTCCTTCTGTTGTCTTCTATGCTTTAAAATAAATTCTTCCATGATTATTTTCATCATCCCTCTCACCCTTCCTGTTTAAAAAAAAAACCCTTTTAACAAATTTGCAGTCAAATTAAATAAATTCGCACATTGGCTGTTTTAAATATATTTCTCTCTCCTTACTAATAGAAATTTATCTATAGGGAAATGGCTCTTGTTCTTGAGTTTTAATCAATTCTTTACATATCTTGGCTACAAAACTTTTATCAAAGGAACTTGCTGCCAAGATGTTTTCAATCAACTGTTTCCATCGAATTTCAAATACGAAAGATACAAAAAAGTTTTGTTTTGGATTCTTTCAGTATGAAATGCTATTTGGGAAATGAGATGGAGATTACAGGATCAAAGAATTTTAGAGGTGGAAAGGTCCCCCCCCCCCATAGATTATTCAGATGAACATATAATTTTATAGGTAGGTAACAGAATCGAGGATCAGAGGTAAAGTGACTTGGTCAGAATTGCTCAGTAAGAAGCATAACTGTGATCTGATGCTCTAGTTGGCAGTGTTTCTTTCTCTTTAAATTAACTTAGAATTCTAGCAATACCTCCTTGACAGGACTGTTGCAAAATCAAACGAAAAAATATAAAGAAAATCTTAAACTGTTACAGAAATGGCACTTATTACCCATCTAATGTCTCATCCATGTGACAGCTCTTAGAGGGCCTGAGGAACCCTATCATATCTTCTCCCTTCCCTCCACATAGGCCTTTTCTTTTCTAGGTTCAACTAAGATAGGATCTTATGGCTCTTTGCTGAGCTGCTTGCTTTACTACAGGCTTGGAGCTATAAATCATATTAGTCCAAATTCTTCATTGTAAAGGAGATCAAAAGAAGTTAACTGACTTGTCACAGATATTATGCGGCAGAGCCAAATCTTCTGTTCCTGACAAAAGTTTCTCCTAAAAAGTACCCCGCTGCCCCTCATCAACACCTAAAACATGGTACTGATGCAAATTGAACGCAACACTACAAAAGTGATCCCTAATCTTGGTCACTAGGCCTCTTTTAATTTGGAATAAGATCAAATTAGCGTTTTTAGTTGCTAGGTCTTACTGCTAGGACATACTGAGTCCAGTGAAGCAATTACAGCTTTGAAAAAAATTAAATTCATTTAACAAATATATATTTATTAAGAACTTATGTGCAAAACACTGCTAGATGCTGTGGCAATCACATAAAATTCAGTCTTTATCCACAAGGAGCTTTTGCTATCTACAAAAACTGTTGGGCAGAGAAGCCAGAAGGTGAAGGAATCAGGCTGTAATATGAATGAAAAAGGGCAGCAAACATGGAAAGGTCTTTGTTCCAGCTTTTAAGCAAGGAGATTCCCCATGGGTATTTGAAGGCAAGAGAGGAAAGTTGAGAAGTCTGAAAATTCTGGAACTGGCATAGATTTGTAGAAATAGGCCCCTTAGGAGGAGATGAGGGGAAAGGAGCTATATAACAGAAGCTGAGAGGTTCCTTTTATTTTATTTATTTATTTTTAAAAGCCTTATTAAGAGTCAATACTGTGTATTGGCTCTAAGGCAGAAGAGAGGTAAGGGATATGCAATGGGGGTTAAGTGACTTGCCCAGGGTCACACAGCTAGGAAGTGTCTGAGGCCAGATTTGAATGTAGGACCTCCAGTCTCTAGGCCTGGCTCTGAATCCACTGAGCTACCCAGCTGCCCCCAAGAGGTTCCTTTTAGAAAGAAGGAAAACAAAAAGGCAACAAAATTTTGATCAAATACAGTAATCAATTAGTAGCATATAATCCAAGTTAATGGCATATCCCTACTTTCCATTAATCAATAAACTATTTTCTCAGGAAATGTATGCTGAATGTATGTGTTTCTCAAGGAATGTACATGAAGTGTATGTATGTGTGGGGGTATGAGACATCATTGTGTCCAAACGAAATGCATCAGCAATTTTTTTTTTTTAATTTAAGGGCACTTCCTTTTCTGAGACTAGAGATGAATGAGATAGCAAGTATAGAAATAAAAATGTGGAGCCATGATAGAAAAGACAGTCCTAGCTGGATAGCCTCAATTTATTAATAAGAAAAAAAGAGGTAATTTACTTAGATGTGGACAGGGAAGAACTGGGAATGTAGTATAAGTTTACAACAGGTGAGGAATTCATTATGGAGTCAGTTAAAAAGATTAATGACAAAATTAAAGTACTACTGCACTTCTCACTTTATCACTAGAGACTGTACTGATAAAAACACACTTGCTATATAATCTGACACTTGCTTTTCTTTCATGAAAAATCCTTATAAGTAAACACAACACATGGTGAGCTCTTTTGGTAAGATGCCATTTGTCAGTTTGTTTTATAAATACTCATTGTTTAGGCTAACACCCTTTGCAGCCGATGAAGAAACATTAGAGTTGCAGAAGTAAACCAAGAATTGGCTCATTAATGTATCAAAAAATATAAACGATCAAAAAAATATATAAACGATCAATGAATCCTGGGCAAAAACAAGTCCATAAAACAAGAGAAAACAAACGGCTCTGAAATTCAGTTTTTAAATTATAGAGAAATTAGTAATTTTTTAAAACCAGAGAAATTATTAGGCTGTTATATAGCATATTGTATAAGGTGTCTCCTCAACAGGTGACAGGTATCATAAGATCTCAAAATGTCTTCATGTGAGTATCGCCATAATGCTTTCTCATTTTGTGGGTTGAAGTTTTCTGAAATTATAAAAGTAAATATATCAAACTTAAAGGGAAGTTTGATAAAAGAATGATCATTTTGGCAATTTACTCTGAGAGTACTACATTATTTTCTCATCAAAATACTGAATGGTTACATAAGGCTCTTGTGACCAACTTTTAAAGTTTTAAATAAGATAATATTTAAATAGGAAGGCAAAGGAAATGGTACAGCACTTTTTAGTAAACAGCATCTTTAAAAGGTACAGGCAAAAGTTCCCAAAAACTGTCTAGTTACTAAAAAATTACAGTTGCAAGGCACCCAAAAGGTAATGGATAGATAGATGAAAAGGATCAAGTATTTTATCAATGAAAGAAGTGTGCATAAATGATCTTATCAGAAAAGGTTGAAATATAAACTATTCCAAATCTAAAGGAAGCCACTTGACACATTTGGTGTTCCACTTACTGAGGACTTGTAAAAGACTGTGGACAACGGTCAAACAAGGAAGGCTTAAATAGATTTCAATTTGTAAAGTTGGAGGAGATTCCAACAGGGAAGCGAACCCAGTTCTATGGAAGTTTTGTGCAATCATTTCAGTCAAGACCAATCCTTTGTGACCCTATGTGGGGGTTTCTTGGCAAGGATACTAGAGTGGTTTACCATTTTCTTCTCTCACTTATTTTACAAATGAGGAAACTGAAGCAAACAAGGTTAAGTGACTTTGCTAGGGTCATGCAGCTAGTGTCTAAATCCAGATTTCAATTCGGAGCAGATAAATCTTCCTGACTCCAGGCCTGGCCTTCTATCCACTGCTCTACTAGCTGCCCTATGCTTCTGTGGAAGTTTAAGTCCATTATAACAATTAAGAGGATATTATTACAAATTTAACATCCATCACATTTCGAAAACACTTTTTTAAAAAAAACAATTTATTTTATTGAAATTTGATTTAAAAACAATCAAACTGACTGGCTAAACTTCAGATGCTTCAACTAATAGGACCAAAAAGCAGTTAAAATATGAACCAGCATTTCACTTTTCATCATTGGTCTGAACAGAGCAAATCATCAGTACTATATAGCAAATGTCATCATTCTAGAAGATACTCGGGATCAAACTACTCTAGCCCTGCACTGTAATTCCAAGCCCTCCAAAAATAGTTTTGACTTAGCCAATCTGTTAGACTAAAACATTAGTTATATCATAAAACAGATTTAGACAGACAAGATGAGACCAATGACTAGATAACAATTAAGTTGAACCTGTATGATTAATAGGCACATGGTCTCATTAACTAGCAAAAAGATAGAATTGATTTAAAGAAGGTTCACTATCTTTTAAATGTTTCATTTCTCTCAAGCATTGACAATGTCTTAAAACTAAAATATTCTCTTCTGCCTCTAAGCTATTACTCTCTAAACAAAAAACTGATTTATGAACCAAAAGGGATAATTATGCCACAAATTCCAGTGGACATCTGTAAACATGTTTATAAGCTAGATAAAGGTCTCCTATTTCCATTTGGGGAGTTTTCTTTCTTTTCTTTTATAAAAAGACTTCAAAGAAGTTCAGTGTAACTTATACACTATCAGGTCTGAGAAAAATATAAGAAATAAAAGGCAAAAGTTTTATTTTTAATGTTTGTGTGTATGTGTGGGTGCATACATATGCTTAGTTTGATGGTTTTGTGGCTTAGTTGTTCAAGCAAGGTCTTCCAATTCCAAAATATGATTTTTGACACCTAATACACTTTCAAAATTTCCAGAAACCACTTAGCCGTGTTTCCTCATTCTTACCACCCTGGAAAAAAAATAGTACAGTAATTGGATATAATGTACTTTAGTAGCATCATTTCAAAAGAGTTAAAAGCAATTTCTGGCATTCCAGAATGATGGCGCACCTCATGCCAAACATTTATTTACGTAAATTTTTGAACATCCTACTTCCTAAATGTTTTCAGTCACATTCTTGCTTTCTCTCAAACCTTGGGTACCAGTGTTAATCTACATCAGATTCCTTGGAAAGTCAAGCTGTTTCCTATCTTCCTCATTCTTTCATTGGAAACTGTTACCAACAAGATCAGCTACCCTTTTAAATATCTTCCTGAATTGCTTTTGCATTTATCACAATCTCTCTCGTAGGGTAGCTATTTCTGTCTGTGTCCTCCCCCCTCCCTCTCCCCTACACCCGTAATCCCACCATTAGACATAAAACTCTCAGAGAGCAGGGTCTGTGGCGTCTTTGTATACCCAGTGTGGAGCCTTGCATATAGTAGTAGGTACTTAATCAAAGCGTTTTGAATGGAATAGAGCTCTCCTCCCTACACCACCCGCCACCCTCACACTGAGGGTGATGAATGCTAGCTTGGAAGCCAGCTTCTCCTGGAGAAGAGTTGGCACCTAAGGGGAGTGGGAGTCCCGGGGCTGTGGCATTTAAGTCGCTTCGGCTGAACAAGTCCATTCTCCCTAAACTTTTCGAAGCCCTGGAGCATCCTACTTGCACCAACAGAGCCATCACTCTAGGGTGCTACCAGGCCCAGAGCTCCTCGAGGGCCCCCATCCCCCCATCCATCATCCAGGCTGCCGTCTGCCCCCAGCTCCGGTCTCCTCGTTTCGCTCGGCCTCCACAGCCGGCGGCTTCACTCGCCCCACTCGCCCGGCGCGGGCTGCGGTACAAACGCCTGGCCGCTGGCCCGGCCTTGATCTGGCGGGCCCTCCTCCTCATCGTAGTCCTCGTCCTCTCCCCTCCCGCCTGACACCGCTTGGGGGGCCCGACGCGCGCCGCACC
>NW_025372052.1:0-8888 GCF_016433145.1 Gracilinanus agilis | reverse complement strand
ATATAATATATATATAGAAGAATAGTTAGCTGGTACAGTGGATAGATTGATGGATGAAGAAAACTCATCTTTATGAGTTCAAATCCAGTTTCCAATATTTACTACCTGTGTGACCGTGGGTAAGTCACTTAAACCTGTTTGCCTATGGAATTGAAATGTATATTTCTATAACTTCTACCCATTGATTCTGCTTAGGTTGTCTGGTGTCAGTTAGGATAATGCTAATAACTTTTTAAAAAGTTTGTTTTTTTGGAGGGGTGGAGCTTAAAAAAATTCAACTAACATATTTTGTATTTCCTCCCTCCTACCTACCCACCATTTAAAATAAAAGAAAAAAATCTTATAAAATATGCAGTCAAGCAAAATATTTACACATTGTCTATGTCCGGAAAATGAATTTCTTTTTCTGTATCTTGAACTTATCACGTCTCTGTCAAAATATGAATAGCATAGTTCATTTGTCATCTGGAATCATGACTAATCATTACATTGATCAGGATTCTTAAGTCTTTCAAAATCATTTTGCTATTACAGTGTTGCATAAATTGTTTTCTTGTTTTTGCTCATTTCCCTTTGATCACTTTCCCTTTGTTCATAAAAGTCTTCCCAGGTTCTCTGATGTGTAAAACCTTCATCCCTTCATCATTTCTTATTGAACAATAAAATTCCTTTACACTTATTTATCATGTTTTGCCCAGCCATTCTTCAATTGATAAGTACCCCTTTAATTTCCAGTTTCCTACAACAAAAAGAACTACTATGAATATTTTTGTACTTATAAGACCTTTCCCTTTTCTTCCAACTCTGACAGACATGGGCCTATATAGTGGTATGGCTATATCAAAAAAGTATATACAGTTTAGTGACTTTTTTTGGGCAAACAATTCCAAATTGCCTTTTAGAATGACTGGGCCAGTTGACATCTTCACCAACAGTGCATTACTACTCCTTTTACCTACAGACCCTCCAATGTTTCTTATTTTCCTTTTTTGCCATTTTTGCCAAACTGATGAATATGAGTTTGAATCCAAGAGTTGCTCTAATTTCTCTAATTATTATAGATTTAGAATGTTTTTATGTGATTGTTAATAGTTTAAATGTCTTCCTTTGGGAACTGTCTTTTCATATCCTTTGGCCATTTATCAATTGGAGAATGGCTCTTATCTGGTGTGTTTTCTTCATGGCAGTCCTTCAGATCTTTGAAGACAGTTATCAAGTCACTTACCTGCTCCTGGCTCCAAATCTTTTCATCTTCAAGGTAAACACTTCCAATTCTTTCAGTTGAAGCATGCATGGTGACACAGTTAGTGTGAGACCAGGGATTTTAAAACACTAGAAGGACTAGATACAGCAATTGGCATAATTGAATGCAAGAATTTCAAAATAATTTACTGTAATTAACATTAACTTCTATCTGACCTAATGTGTTTTAAACATAATTATAGGCAGATATTATAATTTTACTTTGAAATAAAAATTTCCACCTACTTTCCCTAATATATGCAAATGCCTTGAATCAGTGGACACAGCTGGGTCTTTGAAGGTATTACTCTTAAATTCCAGCCCTTCTGTTAAACTCAGGCCTTCAGGCTATTAAATCAGAGCGGTTTTCATGACCGGGAATTCTTATGTAAGGGCCCATGAACTTATGTTTTAAAAAAATATTTTAGTAACTATTTCAATAAAGCTAATTTCCTTTATAATTTTATTTAAACATTATTCTGGGGCAGCTACTGGCTCAATGGATAGTGTGCCAGGCTTAGAGTCAGGAGGACATGGGTTCAAATCTGGATTCAGATACTTCCTGGAGGTGGGCTTTGGGGCAAGTCATTTGACCCCAGTTGCCCAGCTCTTACTGCTCTTCTGCCTTGGAATGGATTCATGGTATTGACTCTCATACAGAAAGTAAGGATCTTAAAAGAAATAAACAAGCCAAAAACCCCAAACGAACCCCTAACCTAATTCCGAGAAGGGTTCTACAGAATGTCTCACTGGCCTGCCAAAGGATCTACAACCCATAAAACAGGTTAGAACCAGAGGTGGCTCAGTGGATAGAGAGCCAAGCCTAGAGTTAGGAGGTCTTGGGTTCAAATGTGACCTAGCTGAGTGACCCTAAGCAAGTCACTTAATCCCCTTTGTCTAACCCTTACCACTTTTCTGCCTTGGAGCCAATACAGTATTGGTTCTAAGATGGAAGGTAAGGATTAAAAAAAAAGTTTATGAACCACTGCTTCACTAAACCATGCCAACTTCCTTTAGCCAGCTAGTTAAGTCCAAGTTGCCCTAGGATGGATTTAGATGCTGGATACAGTCACATACTGAATATATTTTAAAACTTCACTTCTCAATTCAAAATTTGTTAAAATATTTATTTGCCTTTGACTCACTTTCTAGCACTTTTGAATGTTTTTATTTTAATTGTCAAATTACTGTCAACGTTGTTTTCACTATTTTTTTTATTGTATTGTTCCTTCCACTGTCTAAAACTCTACAGACAATGGTCATAAATCTCCCTGAAAAGAAAACAGAAGTGTCTATTTTAATTTTGTATCAATTTTCCAATGTCTGGAAAGCATCATGGGAGAATGGAGGAAAACATTCTTTTATGAGCATTTGAAATTGCTGGTGCTTTTGTTTCCTTAGAATATTACTGTTTATGATAATGTACAAAAGGCTTGCTCAGGAAACAAACATAGGTTCCTAGATTGAATAATAATAATAATAGCAATCTTTTAAATGGTTCTTTAAGGTTTTTGAAGCTATGTACATATTTTATTTAGTTCCTACAATAACCTTATGAGGTAGGTATTATTATTATTATCCCCCTTATACTGATGAGGAAACTGAGACTGAAAAAAGTTTGAACTAAGTTCTTCCTAACTTGGTCACTTACTCCTCCTATTCCCTGTATTACGTGTTTCTATCTGTTTCTAAATTTAGAGCTAGAAGGGACTTAAGAGGCTATCTAATACAATTTCTTCATTTTACAGAAGAGGAAACTGAGGACTAGGGAGGTTATATGACTTGCCCAAAGTCCCACGATTAGTGCCAGAAGCAAGACTTGAACCTGCCATCTTCTGACTCCAGAGACAATGCGCTTTCCAATTTGCTGTCTGTCATGCAATCTCAGTTTGAATTAGGAGTGGGAATTAGTTTGAATTAGGAAAGGGAAGGTGAATAATTTGATTAAGGGATTTTGGCAAATCATCTCACCTGTCTAGGCTTACATAACCTTATTTGTATGACTAGGGATACAGATCCTTGTTCTAAAAAAATACTGTTTGGAGAAAATGCAATATTAAATGGTAAAGCATTTTTTTTTTAAAAGTTGAAATACTCTAGAGCAGTGATTCCCAAAGTTGGCGCCACCGCCCCCTGGTGGGTGCTGCAGTGATCCAGGAAAGTAGTGATGGCCACAGGTGCATTTATCTTTCCTATTAATTGCTATTAAAATTAAAAAAATTAATTTCCAGGGGGCTAAGTATTTTTTTCTGGAAAGGGGGCGGTAGGCCAGAAAAGTCTGGGAACCACTGCTAGACGAATGTAAAGTATTTTTGTCCTTTCAATTCAACTGAACCAACACAAAAAAAATAAATTTGTTTTCATTTTTTTGTTTTTACTTTCCTTAATTTCCCTCAGCCATCTTACTCCTCCCTGTTCCTAGAGAGCTATTCCATACGACAAATATATTCTTTAGAAAAAAGAATTGGAAGGGGAAAATCAGCATAACCAACGAATACATCGAAGAATCTGAAAACATATGAAATGTTCCATATCTGTGGACCTTCTACTTCTGCAAAGTAGCAAAGAGAAGTAACATCTCATTTCTTCAATGGGGCCAAGCTAATTCTTTGTGATTTTGCAACATTCATTTCCGTTTGTGGTTTTTGCTCTATTTCTACTCCATAATTATATATTGTTATCATTGCTGTGATCATTATATCTATTATTTTCTTGGCTCTGCTTACTTAACTTGGCTCTGCATCATTTAACATGCCTTTGATTGCTTCTTTGTATTTATCATATTTGTCATTTCTTGTTGTGTAGTAATGTTCTATACATTCACTTACTATAATTTGTCTAGCCATCCCACAATTGATGGACATCTATTTTTTGTTTCCAGTCTTTTGCTACCACAAAAAGTGCTGCTATAAATCTTTTGGTATATATGGGAATTTCTTTTTTAGCAATATCTCCTTTGGGTACATGTATAGCAGTAGAATCTCTAAGTATGGGTATTTTCACTACTTTATTTGCATAATTCCAAATGTCTTTCCAAAATGGCTGTACTAAATCACAGCTCCATCAATAATATATTAGTGTGTCTCTTTTCACGGTCCCTTTAACATGGGCTATTCCCATCTTTCAACAATTATTTTCTTAAGCATTTGACATATGCATGGCATGGTCCTAGATTTTCAAGATACAAAATTCAAAAATGACCCTGCCATTTCCTATAAAGAATAAATTAAAGAATAGTATTATTATATAATTATAATTTAATAATAAATTAAGTAAAACACTAAAGAATTGATTAAGAAGCACTGAATTTGGAACAAGGATACCTTGGCTCAATCTGGCTCTGATCTGGGATGAATATGTGAGCATAGGCAAGTTTTTTTCCATGCTATATTAAGTAAACTTCCTTAAACAAACTGTTCTAAGATATAAAAGTGTATTGTTTTGATATATTTCCAAACCTCAGTCACTAGATTGGTCTGATTCAGTTCTGGCTAACAAAACTGAATGACTAGAATTGTAGAGATAGGAATAGGGCCTCAGTCTGTGATTTTGCTGAAACTCCTTATTGAGGAAACTTCCTTTACTGATGCAGGTTGGCATCTTCTCTGCAACTTCTAGTTTTGGAGAATTGTCTAGAACACTGATGGTGTAAGGGACTCACTCAAATTCATAACAGGCCTCTTTCCGCTCTCCCATACTGTCTTCTCAAACTAGAGTTCTACAACCACAGAATGATTGTTCGATATCAAATAATATGATCCCACTTTTAAATGGATGACTAGGGACCAGGGTTTCAGATGAAGGAGAAGAGAATGTCAGTTGGAGTAATCCTGGGAGGAAGTGGGACATGAATGACTTTGCATAATTCCAAATGTCTTTCCAAAATGGTAGGACTAAATCACAGCTCCATCAATAATGTATTAATGTATCTATCTTTTCACAACCCCTTTAACATGGGCTGTTTTTCTTAAGGAAGGAAGGAAGGAAGGATGGATGTGATTGGTGCTATCAGAGAGGAAAAGAGAGGATATTATCTGGACAAAGGGAGTTGAATAAGGAGGAACAATCCCTGTGTGACCATTTAAATCTGGTCTCAATTAATAATAGGTGGTTTAAAGGTTTCCTGATTTCAAAGACTTTCCTTTTTTTTTTTTTTTGTTATCAAAGAACAAATCTTCTCAATCAAATGCTGAAATTCCTAAGTCTGATGTGATATGAGTGAACACACACAATCTCTCTCTCTCTCTCTCTCTGTCTCTCTCTGTCTCTCTCTGTCTCTCTCTGTCTCTCTCTCTCTCTCTCTCTCTCTCTCTCTCTCTCTCTCTCTCTCTCTCTCTGTCTCTCTCTCTCTCTCTCTTTCTCCCATACTGTGACATTGCTGAGAGAAAAACAAAGTGCTCTTGGCCCCACTGAAAAGTGTGTTTTCCTTTCCATACTTGAATAAGCAATCCTCCCCACCTCTCACCATATTTCTTTTAAGCTGAGTCCTATGGATCTGTTAATTAGAATCAGGTTTTCATTCTTTACATCTCTGCATTTGAAGAGAGAGGAGTCTTGGGTGGGATGACCCCACTGAATTCTTTGCCAACTCAACAATAGAAAAGTTTAAAAGTCCTCTAGTCATTAAAAAACAACAACAATCCAATCCCAAGAAATTATAAAATTCTTTTATGAATTACAATACTAACAATCTTGTTTCCCTTTTTGAACTGATGGTGGGGGTATTATTATTATCATTTTAGCCTCTTTTGCTTATTATTAAAAATAGGTAAATCATGGGTAAAATTGGTACAGGACTTAAAACATTTTCAGTATATTGATATGGACTATCATTGTATTGAATTCACTAAAAAAATCTGTCTAACTAGATAGCCAGCATTATGGACCCACAGAGGTATCCCTCTTAGTCCTGTTCTAGTTTCCTAGAATGGGCTCCTCTGAGGCAGACTTGTGAATCATGGGCAACCTGGGAAATAGACTGGCAGCTAAGACCAAGATTATCAAGGTAAAAACCAAAAGTATTTAAGCCAATATTTCAGAACCAGGGAGGAGGCAGTGATAGGTGGATGAAGACAACAAATATTCATTTTGACAAGCATTTATTCAATGCCAATTATGGCACAATGTAAGTGTCTTGGGAATACAAAGACAAAAATCAACCCTCTCTGCTCTCAAGGAACTTGCATTCTATTGAGTAAAAATAAAATGTACACAGATAAGTAAATACCAAATACATATGCAAAGTACATATAAAGTGATTTCCTAGGAAATTAGTAGTTGTGTGGATTAGGAAAGAACTGGCAATGAATAATTAAGTATATATTTATTATCCAAGGATCAACCAAACAAGTATGGAAATATTCATCTCTAGATTGGATAAAAGGTGATGAATTTTTTTGGGGGTGGGGTAGAGCCACAAGGCTCAGAAGGTCAATAGAGATCATCTACTAAAAAAAGCCAAAGAAATATTCTAGCTCCTGGTGAAGGGAGAACTCACAACAATGAAATCATAGATTCTTGAAATATTCCAGAGATCATTACTCTCAGCAGCAGCATCCTTGGTCAGCACACTCTGTCTTCCAAAAGAAGCACTTCTGGACTCTCTCTGCAGCCCCCTGACTTCCAGACTATTGCCATTTCCTCAGCAACAGGATGCTTTATGAAGGAAAACTTGAGGAAACAAAGCTCCAGACAGTGACGTTTGTTGAATTTTTTTTGTCACCTCTCCTGATCCAGCTATTTTGAGCTGTGTTACTTGTCATGTCTACATAAATAGTCTCATACATTCAGCTGAGGTTCCTCCACTCCTTCTTGTCTGAGAGGGAGGGTCTCAGTCACTTAGATGAGTCCATTGTAGGGATGGTTGTTAGATTTGCAGATGATTTGAAGTTGGGAGAAATAGCTCAAGATTTTGAATTAGTCAGTTCCCAAAGGCTAGAATAGTGGGCTAAATCAAATTAGATGAAATTACATAGAGGTGAATGTAAATTTCTAAAACTGGATGAAAAAAACCAGCATCAGGCTCTCTTCTTAGATATAATCTTTTATGAATCACAGAGGTATGTTTTCACTATTCTTCTGGCGTTGTACCTGTTACTTTCTGTGGGATCAGACTTGGTAGAAAAATGAACATTTTTCTTCTTCTCTGGACCTTTTTAATTTAATGCCTTCTTGATCATATTTGAGCCTAGTCCTTCGAAGACAAGCATAAAAATCTTTTTCTGAATTATAGAACATGGCTCCCTTTTAAGTTTAGTTAGGTAGGTGACTAAATGAACATGAAAGGGTTAAATAATGCCAGATTGTCATAAAGGTTGAGTGAATGATACAAATTAGAAGTGTGATATGTATTTAGAGAGGGATTATTGTCAGAGGCGGATATGATTATGATGGAAAGGGGAGGTAACATTTGTTTGGCTCCTAGAAGGACAGGTTGTTGTTGAATAAGCAAAGAGAATGGGAAAGGTTTAGAGTGGGGAATGAGCATGATGAGGTACCTGGGAGCAGAAGGAGTCCTAAAGAAGAATAATGGGGAGTCGGGTGCAATTAAAATAGAAAGGTAAATTAAAAGACTAGATTGTGGAGGATATCCAATTTTAGCCTAAGGAACTCGTTCTTAAACACAATCTCTGTGAACCTGTTTCCTTATCTGTAAAATGGATATGAAAGCACTAGTACAACCCCTTAACATTTTATAGGGTTGCTATAAGAAAAGTGTTTTTAGAACTCTAAAGTCCTATTCTCATGTGAGAAGCTATTATTTGTATTAACATTAACAGTGTCTCAACATCTCAGAGTAGGAAGAGATCTCAGAAATTTTTGTTACAACCCATCCGTAAGTGGTAATCTACAATATCCCCAAAAGACCATTCAGAGTTTGTTTGAAAACCTCTGAGGTAGCCAATTCAGACTTTAATTGTTAAGATTTCCTTTTCTTGTTCCTAATTATCAAGCTGATAAGTCGAATTTCACAAGAAAGTCTTCAAAAAACTAGGAGTCCTGTCCCTCTCTAAATCTCTTGACTTTATGTTCTGGGTACCATTACTTTGGTATTGTTGACTTCTCCCTATTTCTTGGCATGCTGTTCTTTGTGAATCATTTTGGAAATAACTTTCTACTTATTCACTTGACATGAGTTAGAGGTAGTTGGGGATGACAATCGATTTATCATCCTTGGAGCCTAATAGTAATTTCTTATTATTTTTAACTTTCATGTGTTCAACTGCCAGTGGGCAAGTACAGCTGTCATGTATTACAGGGATTTTCTACAGGAGAAAAATTTCAGAGGAAAAACATCTAAGTTTTTATTTCCTCTTGAACTTATCCTGATTTTTCTCTCTCAATTTTCTTCTTTTTTTTAAGGAGAGAAAAATATCAAACGTTGACATTTTATAGACTCTTGAGGTTTATAAGCTACTTTTGTCATAACATCTATGTGAGATAGGTAGGAAAAATACTGTCACCTCTATTTTATAGGTGGAGAAACTGAAGCTTTCATTGATGAAATTATTTACCCAAGGTAATGTAGCATGCAATGGTGGTCAGGATTTACACTTAGCTCTTCCAACTACAAATGCCCCATCCTTTCCATCTGGCTACTTTGGATGTGTATATATATATTTGTATATACATTATTATATTATATA
>NW_025372051.1:0-5989 GCF_016433145.1 Gracilinanus agilis | reverse complement strand
GGGGGGGGGAGGGGGTGTTCGTCAGGGCCTTTGATGACAAACTTTAGAGGACCCGGATTTTTTTTTTTTTTTTTTTTTTGGACACTAGTTTTGACTAGTCTCTTAAAATCTCCCTTTTGCTTTGGGATTTCTTGGACGATATTCGACCGCCGATTTGCCCACTTTTCAAAATTGTTTTATATTCTGCTTATTTATTTATTTATTTAGCTTTTCCTTGGCCAGAAACTGTGTCTTGGCGAGGCTGAATTATAGCCCTTTCCACCTAGTGAATGAAAAAAAAAAAATCACATTAGGAGCTTTTAAAATTTTTCTTCCCCTTCCCCTCCCCTCTCGTCTCCCTTCCCTCCCTCCTTTCCCTCCTTCCCTCCCGCCTCGGCCTCTCTATCTGCGCCTCTACTTGTCTCCCTGTAATGATGTTTATACGTTTTGCATAATAGTCTTAATTAAAAAGGAAAATACTTTGCGAGGCATTGTCCAACCTCGCGCCCGCCCAGATCCCCGGAGACCTGGAGCCAATTTGGTTCTTAAAGGTTATTCAATGAATGAAAGAGTGAAAGCCCATTTGTCAAGGTGCTGCCTGGTTTCAGTTCGTTTTCACTCCCCAAATTCATTGTCTGGGCAGCCCCGTCATTAGTCATCAGCGGGTTAGTGCTGCCTGCAGGCGAGGCTGCCCAGGACTTCTTCACACCATTACAGCTTGGAAAGTGTACTCTGTCGACTGGGAGAATTACGGCTCCTGATTTCCGCTTGGCTAGGCTCGAGGTAAGTCCCCTCCCTACCTTCGAGCTGACTGTAATCCTCGCCTTCTTTTCAGGCAGCTTTCTGAAGAGATTTAGGGGGAAAGTTTCTTAAAGACTGTGTTGGCATCACACTGTGCCTTTGTCACGGCATGCACACTTCGTATAAATTGTACCTGCACCAAATTGGAACGGCCTGGGATGGATGGCCTGGAATAGCTGGCTCGGGAGGCCGGCGCTCTCTCCGTCTCTCTGTCTCTCTGTCTCTCTGTCTCTCTGTCTCTGTCTCTGCAGAGAGAAACGTTAAGGTAACACGTTTTCTTTGTACTTAAAAAAAAAGTAATTTAATCACAAAATTAGGTGTATCCAGGAGAGTGGGCGGAGGCGTTTGTTAAAAATAGCTTGAGGAACCCCAGCTAGCAGGGAGGTTGACTTCCCTCATAGCTTCAGAATGGAGGCACAGCTATTTGGCTTGCTCATTTTTCCAGAGAAATTTTCAATTCTTTTTTGCTTCTTGGAAAAGGTGTGTGTGAGAGATCACATCAAATAAACATTCTCTTAAAATGGGTATGGAGAGACAGAGACAGAGACAGAGACAGAGAGAGAGAAAGACAGCGAGAGACAGAGAAAGACAGAGACAGAGACAGAGAGAGACAGACAGACAGAGACAAAGAGACAGAGACAGAGAGAGACAGAGAGAGAGAGAGAGAGAGAGAGAGAGAGAGAGAGAGAGACAGAGAGACAGAGAGACAGAGAGACAGAGAGACACACACAGAGAGAGAAGCACATGCACTTCCAATCAGATCTGGAGGAGAGAGCTCAGAATGCAGGAATGTAGGAGCCCTCACATGCTGGGCCCATGCTAAGCTGCATTTTCTGTTTCCTTTTTCTATTTTGATTTTGTTTTTTAAATTTGGTTCTTGTAGTTTTGTATTTTTTTTTTCCACAAAAGAACTCAGTATCTGGAAAACTGGCTACATGTACAAGAATCCTGCAGGCAGCCCTGCAGCCTGCCTGAAGAATGAAGCCTTCATTAAATAAGATGTATGAATCCCTTAAAGGGAATAATCTGAACCCCAAGTTGTCACTGTCACTTCAGGACAATGTCTGCCATTCTGAGCTGTGTACATGGAATGAAATCCCAGCACCGAAGGCCTCAGCCAACCTGGGAGGCTTGTGGGGGCTCTGGGTGCTTGACAATTTAGATCTTGGATTTTGCATGAATGGAGTTTTCTTTAGGCAGCTAAAGAATTCAGAGGTTGAAGTGATTGAATTGAGCTGCAGGAGGATGAAGGGAACTCAAGTCTTTTCCCATTGCAGGGATGGAGTAGCTTCAGGCAGGCTGTGGAAATACTCAGGAATATTGCTGGAAGAGTAGATTTAAGGAGGGAGGGAGGAGAAAGGCTGAGTCTGAAAAACAATTTAAAAATTGTGTGGTCACATTTCAGGGCCACGATTGATAGAAAATTAGGGTTACGTTTGGATGGGGAGTTGGAGCTGATACTTTGGGACATCTTGGAAGTAACTCTCGAAAACTGGTGGGGAGGACAGATCTCTGGCCTATCGAGGTGTTTATACCTTCCCCTCAGTGTTTTCTGAAAAGAGAAACAGAGTCCAGGAATTGAAAGTATCATCCCCATGAAGCTGTTTGGTTTAAGAGATTTTATATACTTAGAGTTTTTTTTCAGAAATGTGATAAGATGGACAGTGTTGTTTTTTTTTTTTTTAATCACTTGTTCTATACCTGAGGGCAGAACCTCACAGAAAGATATTGAGTTGCAGGTCTCAAATTTCTTTTTCAAGATGTAGAATCAAGGGGAACAGCTTTCCTTGAGCTTTGCTGATGAGCTTCATGGATTGATTGATGTAGTTTGGTGTCTGTTTGGGGCTAGAAGATGAGCCATGAAAGAGACCAAAGGAAAAAGGCAGAAGGCCAGCTTAGCCCCTTGCCTCCTACCCAGGCTTTCCCTGGGATGCATATCCCTGGCAGTAAGAATTAAAACCTTAGTTTTCCTGTAGCATTTGAATAGAGGCAAACTCCAATGCCCTGAACTTATCTAAGAGCTGCTGAGGGGGGCAGAGTGGCTTCTCCTTCCTCTATCCTTTCAAAAGCAGGTTACAGGAAGCTTGAAAGTTCATATTAGAAAAGAAAACCATTCCAGACTTTTAAGTGGAACAGTGCTTGGTGTTTGTTTCATATCCTGCAAGTTCCCAACAAGTTTTCAGCAAATAAGTGGAAGGTTTAAAATTTTAAATGTGGTTAACTTAATGAAGAGAAACCCATGTTACCCTAGAATCTACAACCTAGAATCCTCTCTCTTTCTCTCTCTCTCTCCCTCCCTCCCTCCCTCTCCGTCCTTCTCTCCCTCCTTCTCTCTCTCTCTCTTTCTCTCTCTCATGCACACGCACACACACACACACACACACACACACACACACAGAGGTTCAGTGCCTCTTCAATCTACCGTCAGGGGTGTTATTAACCCATACTCAGGAATGTGATAACCTAAGGATGTTCTTTTGCAGGTTACTTTTTTTTTTTTTTTTTTCATTTTTATCTTGGAATAACCAGTGCTCAGGGCAAGTCTCTAGCATACAGTAGGGGATTAATAAATGTATGTCGATTGGCTAATGGATTCCTTTCTACTGGTTGCTATCAAAGAAAGCTTATAGCAAACTCCTGGCCCTGACAACATTCTTGCTGACAGGATTAAGTGTCAGATCTGCCCACTTTTTTTTTGTGATAACAAAGTCATCGTTTGAAAAAATACATCAGCAATTATTGATCCTGTGATTAATTAGGATGCCTCTTCTTGCCCACCTGTTTCATTACTGTACTTACCAGGGGATGAGATAAGGGGACATTGGGCAGGAGGCCTGCAGGTAAGCTGTTCCTCTGTCACAAAGGGCCTGAAGTCAAGTTCAGGAACTTGGAGTCCAGGAAGTACTGATGACCTCCTAGACAGCCAGTGCCCGTTTCCTGTGTTTATTTAGAATCTGTAAGCCCCTTGAGGGCAGGCGCTTTCGGTTCTGAGTTGGTATCTCTAGCCCCTAGCAAAGCGCCTTGTACATAGTAGGTCCTCAATAAATATCCCCAAAGCCGTATTTGAAGGGAGCAATATGGCGGCTTTCTGAATCCTTGCTTTTGACCCTCATCTGTGTATCCCAGGTCCGAATCAGCTGAATTCTTCTCTATCTATTTATTTATTGGCTGGGCGGCTGCTCTTCTCTGGAGGACCTGCTTTATTTAGCGACTGCCCAGAAATGGCTGTAGGAAGGCATCAGTATTTCATCAAAATTGGTCCTAAATCCTTGCTCCAAAATGAACAACCTGGAGCCACCGTTAATCTTGTAATCATGCAGGAAGGAAAGGACACTCCAGCGCATCCACCTGGGTTGGGTGGTTCATTGGGCGCCACCTCAGGGGGAAGCTGAGCCTGCCCAGGGGGCCTGGAGGGGGCACGGGGATCGCTGCCAGGGGCTTTAGGCGGAGTTGCCTTAAATCTTCAGTTGCATTCAAAACAAAGCACCAGCGAGGAGTTGTTGGTTGGCATTGAGCAATGTAGAAGCAAATCATGTGGAAAAGGTGGCCCCGGCAGATTTGTGGCTGCTTTGTTTACTTTTGGGTCACACAAGGAGAAGGTGACTATGTGGCAGGACCCTGGATTCAGAGCCAGAGTGGACTCTAGAGGGCAGGTGCTGCAGCCCCTTTATTTTAGACATGAGGAAACTCAGGTTCACAAGCGTGAGGAGACAATGGAATCCTGGCTAATAGGACCATTGATTTCAAGCCCGAACTAATGTTCGAGGCTACCCAGTCCAATCCTTTCTTTGTTGGAAATGAGGAAACTGAGGCATGGAGAGGTGAAGTCACTGACTGCAAATCACAGATAGGAAGAAGCAGCAGCGCTAGAATGGGAATTCTACCTCCATTTTCTTTCTCACGTCCCCCAGAGAGGGTGGACTTGGAGACTCACCCAGTGGTCCTTTTTGAGAAATGGTGGTGGGGCCGGGTATGGAGGAGGCTAAGCTGCCCTGTTGCCATTGTTGCTCGTCACTACAGTGGACGCCAACAGGTCTGGGCAGAAATGGAAGCTAGATGTGGCCGGGACTTCTTGATTTTGGGCGGTGTGGGCTCTGTGGCTGGAGTTTCCAGTTTTAGTTTGGGCCTGTGTGTCTTCCTAATGAAACTTGCTGCGTTCATCTTTTCGGAGTCTCTAAGGAATACTTCTGGACCCGGGAAGGCCAGCTCCTCCCGGCTTTGCTGGGGATCTCCATTTACCAGGGGGGGTTCTCATATCCCTGGATGGACCCTAAGAGCACCGGCCCCGTTTCTCAAAACGGAGGGAAGGCTCCCTCCCCTTGAGCAAAAAGCACCCTTTCCTGCAGGCCAGGTTCTTCCACTTTGCTCACAGCTTGGCTGCTGGAGGTTTGCTGTGTCTCTTGCCTCTGCCTCCAGGAGAGGCACAGAGGCACGCATTGCACTGTATGGGGATCAAAGGCTGACTTCGGCACATCCCCTTCAGCCCCCAAATACCCAAAGTCATTTCGGAGAAATTAAGCAGCCGACGCTGTTCGCTTGCCCACTGATTGGGACCCTTTGGCTGCTGATGGCAATCAGGGCGAGCTTCCTCCCGCTGATGTAATGATGATGAATGCAGTGCTTCTGTGGCTGGAGACAGCTCTTCTCAGTGGATGCAAAGCACTTGTTAATGAATTGGAGAGGAGGGCTTCGCGCAAATGAAATAGAGCTAGGAATTAAAAAGAAAAGACAAGGAAAAGCAAACCGGGGATCGGGGGCGGCCGAGAGAAGGGCTTCGAGTTGTTTGGCAACATCCGAGGCTGCCCTGGAGCCCAGGAGCCCCAGCCTAAGTAGGAGAAGTGGAAGAGCTAAAGCTTGGGAAAGGTTTTCCACAATTGACCCAGACGAGTAAAAGGAGGCAGCGCTTAAAATCGTGCTCAAAGGCGGGCTCTGTGGCTTCACTCGAGGCGGTCTAGGTGTGTGTTCCTAGAGCTTCCCTTCCATTTTACTCTGGCTGTATCTCGTTCATACATGGCCGTTTGCAAGTCCTTTCCGGTGATAGAATAGGAGCTCGTTGAGGGCAGGAACTAACTAGCCTTTTGTTTAGCACCGCGCCTGGCACAGAGTAGGAACTCAACCCATTTTTATTGCTTGATCCTTGACTAGAGTTATCCAGAAGCTTTGATTGAGGAAGTAGATGCAAGTCCTCCTTTATTGTCTAGAAAGAGGC
>NW_025372050.1:0-6365 GCF_016433145.1 Gracilinanus agilis | reverse complement strand
TGCGAGATCGGGAGAGAGTCAGCCAAAGAGAAAGTCCGGGGGGGGGGGGGGGGGATGGGGGGGCGCGCGCAGCGATCCGTCCCCGCCCTGCCCCGGGGCCTTTTTACTCCCACCCTGAACTTGCCTTCCCTCAGCATCCCTTACCGGCTAGAAACGAAAGGAGGCCCTAAACCGCCATTCCCTGAATCCCAAGAGAGGCTCTGGCAGTTTCCCCTAGACCTGTCAGCCTGTCACAGCCCCGAGGAGGTCGGTGGAAACAGACCAATCGGGCTGGGACCGAGGAGACCCGCTGATGGAAGCTAACTCCGCAGACTCCCCTCTGCCCAGTGCTCTGGGAGTGAGGGACGAGAAAAGTTCGTTCTGTCCCTCACCCCCCGCCCAGGGTAAGGCCTTGCATGGGCTGGCGGGAAGGGCCCCCAAATGCGCCAGTCACTTTGACAGAACCCAGGGGGAGCTGCCTAATTGTCTCCATTATCTTCTGCTCCTTAAAAAAGCAACTACTTGAGCTTGCAATGTGAAAGCAATCTCCAAACAGCTCTCCCCCAGGGCCCGCCCGCCCTCCGGGGCAATGCTGAGAGAGGCGGGACCAGAGGCACAGATTTATACCATAACCGTAGTTACAGAGAAAGATCTGGCTATCATCTATCGAACGTGCATTTGCCTATAATATGGCTGAGTTTTATATTGCCATATAAATGGGTATCATTACTACAATCAAAAGGAGGCACCGTACGGCGCTCTGCAATTCTTAAAGGGCTATCTATGTAAACTGTTATTATTATTCATGCTATCTAGGCATCTACCTAGACAGATGTATAATCTCGGTAGAGCACTATTTACAATATTTATAAAATATTTTACAATATTTTATTATTGTACATAAATACAATATTCATTATTACTATTTACAATATTTATAAAAACCCTACAGAGGTGTATTTAACTCTATAAATTCATAATCTATAACTGGAGGGTTGGGGGACTCCCCCTGTAATTCAATCGATCCAGAATGCTCCCAGTGTGAAACCATTCTCGGCTAAAGTACTTTGGCAACTCTTCCTAACAGTATATCTCTCATATAGCATCCTATTGTAGCAGGCTATATAAGCTAGAAGAGAGGGGCACAGGTTATCAGAGGACGATATACTAAACCATCTCGCATTCACTTTTTTTACTTATAATAGCTAATATTCTGAAGTGCTTTAAGATTTGCAAAGTGCTTTGAAAATTGTCTCATTTTTCCTTACAAAACCCTGGGAGATTGATGTTGTTATTTTCTTCATTCTACAGAAGAGGAAACCAAGGCAGATGGACGTTAAGTGACCTACCAGGATAATATAGTTAGTGTATGAGGCTGGATTTTAACCCGGGGCTTCCTGACTCCAGGAGCAGTGCTCTTACCCACTGCACCACAAGCCTGGGAGAGAAATACTATGATCATCCCCCATTTATTGCGTTAGAAAGCGTATTCAAGCCGTTCTTCTCTTCGATGATAACTGAAGACATTGTTAAAAAATCTGAAGTCCAGAGGAACAAATAATGATGGGGTAGGGTGGGGGGGCGGGGGTTTCTTTGACTGTCATATTTAAAAGAGGAAGGATGGACCACACTGTCCGACTATCCCAGGGCAGTCTAACCCAAGCGCAGACCTTGTGAGAGACGTGAAGCTTTTATCTCCCTGGAACGGAACCTTCCCCCAAACAGCTCACAAACCCAGCAACGTTTCAGAACCTGAGGCTCTGAAAGAAAGTCATTTGCAGTCTTGTCCCCCAAAGAGGTGGTTTCACCATAGAGGGAGTAAACAGGAGGAAATGAGGAATTGCGATCCTGGTGGAGGAAACCCCTTTCTCAAGCCTGTTTGGGGGTTCTTGCAAACTTCCGTCTGCTTAGTCCTTGGTGTCTATCTTCAGATCCAGCGAGCCATGTAAATAGCTAGTTTAACTGGGGCCCTTGGGGGAGCTTAATAGTTCTCTCTTGGGATCCTTACTCCAAAACTGTGGCTAGAAACCTCCCTTCCTGAGTGTGAATCGGCTCTCTCCTACTCTGTATATGTGATTTTATAATTCATCTTCCATCCTCTTTTCTTTTTTGTTCCTTTCTTTGCTTTTCTTTGAGAGAGAGAGAGAGAGAGAGAGAGAGAGAGAGAGAGAGAGAGAGAGAGAGAGAGAGAATACATCCCAGTCTATGAGCTGATATGTCTGGGGTGGGTGGGGGGTGGAGAGGAACCAATATTGAGACCTGCTAACTGGAGGCAGTCTACAATACCACTGTACATAGGAGGGTCTCTTTTTAGGGGACTCATAACAAAAATTAGAGAGATCCTTACGAAATATCATAAGATCTCCCAGGGACTCTCCCAAAATTAAACCCGTCTTGGAGAAGCAGAGTAGATGCCCAAGGATTAACCTCAGCATTGAGTGGCATTTTAAAATGGTATTAGTGGTTTCCAAATACTTCCTCTACACACACACACTTCTTTTCTTCCTTTGGGAGATTTGGGAAACTCTAAAAAAATTTATCAAAGAGGAAGCTGAGGCAACAGAAGTGAGGAAACAAGAGGGTTAACTGGGACAGAAGATGCAACTAAAATGAACTGAGTAATCTACAGCAACCTAAAGCAAAAATTCTGCAACCAATCAGCCAGGTTCCCAATTCTTAAGAATTTAATACTCTCTTTCTCTATTTTTTTTCTCTCTCGCCTTCTCTGTCTTTCTGTCTCTCTCTGTCACTCTGTCTCTTTTTCTTCTGTGTATCTTTTCCTCTCTCGTTTCTACTAAATTAAGATACTTGGGAAACGAAAGAAAGAGAACCAAAAGGAAAGAAAGGTAAAGAAAAAGAGAAGGAAGGGAGGAAGGGAGGAAGGAAGGAAGGAAGGAAGGAAGGAAGGAAGGAAGGAAGGAAGGAAGGAAGGAAGGAAACTTGCTTTTATATCCGTTTCTCAATTTCTCCTGCCTGTCCTCCAGTTCTAGCAGGTATTATTAAATCGTATTAAAATTATTTCAGGCCAGACCTCTGGCACTTCTTTCTAAGGATGCTCCCTTCTCCCACACCTGGAACCTCCAGGAGTTTGGCCCCTGCTTCCACACACACCTGAAAGAAGAAATTTCTCTATTCTTTGCCACGGTGGGCCTAAGGCTTGCCATAAATGGCCCAAAATTGCTAAATAAACACTGTAACTAAAAGGGGAGGAATTTCGAAAATGGTTACTGGTTAATGTTTTCACCAACTCCGACGGAAAATGAGGGCTGTTCTAAGGCGATGCCTGCCTGATAAGAGGAAAGCTTCTGTGCTGAGTCGAAATCAGCGGCAGCAGGGGGAAAGCCTCGTAAAGCAAAGCGGAGAAAGCCAGTAGTTGTTTTGTTTTTAAATTCCAGACCTGGTCTACTCGGTTCTGTACCGTGAGTTCCACGTACAGCTAAATTGCCTGCTTGGTTTGAAGGCGATTTACAAGAAGAGGAACCCTAGATATCCTGCCCTTCTCCCAGCCTGTTCCCTCACTGTCCGGGGACGTGGGAGTACCAAGGAGGGCTCTGGCACTATTCCGGTGGTTTTCTGACCATCTACTAAGGGACTAAAGGCGGGGGAAAGAGGCGGCTCTGACAGCTTCAGTTTGGGTAAAAGTCGAGTTCCTGGTGGCGAGGATCAAAGAAGAAAGAATCTCGCTGGCGTTTGGCAAAGTGGCCAGGGCTAGGGCGTGGGGCTCAGAGCAGAGAACCCAGAGTTGCTGCTGCTTGTAGTTAGTTGTTGAGGGGAACCGTCCCTCCTGGGTTCTCCGTCTTTCTGAAGCCCGGCGGTAGCCTAGGAAGCCGCTTTCCCTCAGAGCTAGCTCCGCATTGCCTCTTCCCCTTATTTAGCCGGGACCTTCCTCCAACTAGCCCACGATAGCAAGCAGGCACCCCCCACTCCTCAGGGCTCCCCAGGCGCCAGGCGGACAGACTGGCAGACACATGGGCTCAGGGACGCGGACCTGAAGTGAACCCCGCGGGGCGCAGGCGAGGGAAATGAGAGGGACTAGGGGAATCTGCAGAGACAGTTCCGACCTGGCCAGCGGGATTATTCTCTCGTTCACTCACCCAAGGGTTTGATGGTGTTCTCCGAAGGCTCCTTCTCCTTGGAGCCGCCTCCGCTGGACATGAGCGCCGCAATGGAGAAAGCGTTGGCCCGCGATGAAAGCTGTGGCTTGGGCGAAGCCGTGTACTCCATGCTGTCACCCGGCGTTTCTAAGCCAGGCAGGGAGGCTACGAGGCTGACTCCCAGTTTTCCCCCCAGATCCGAGGGGAACAAAGAAAGGAAAGATAAGGAAAGTTTCTAGACAAGTGAAGAGCGGAAGTCAAAGACTTTCACCAGAAATCGCCCTCACCCTAAGCTCCCTGAAGCCCCAACACTGCTCTCCTCCCTCCCCGCTTTGACCCCTTCAAAACCCTACCAAAGTTCAGGAGCATTGAAGGTCAGTTAAGCAGACCTAAGACCAAACTGATTGAGAAATAAGGATCAGTTCCGCTATGGCGAGCCGGAGAAAGAGGGGAAAGTGGAGGGGAGGGGCCCCGCGTAACCTGGGGGCACCCTAACAGAGAAAGATGCCCGGGACTCAAGTACCAGGGATTTTAGCGCATGCCCCTGTCCCTAAGTGCCCCCTGGCCTGGGGCAAAGGCAGATGGTCCGTGATTGCTGGGACCTGCTGCTTGGTCAAGTTTGGCTGCTTCTGAGGCTGGCTATAGCCCTGGTCCGCAGCAGTGACGGCTGCAAGCCTGGAGGGGGTGACCACTGCACTCCGGCGCACGCTCTTCTGCACCTTAATTTGCCCGAGGCTGCGATCCTATCGGGCTTCAGCCAGTCAGCGCCCGCCTACGTCACTGGCTTCCTGATTCAGCCGATAGGGGCTGGGAAGGAGGAGACCTGGAGGGTGGAGGGAGGAGGAGGAGGAGGAGGAGGAGGAGGAGGAGGGCGCCTGAGCCCTAGGCGTTCAAAAGTGGCTCACTTTCTCACCCATTATGGGGAAGGGGAGAGGGAAAGAAAAAAAGGGGGGGGGGTGAGGAAAGGAGCCCAGCCCCAGAAAGTACTGGTGATCCTGGGCTGATTAAAGGGATATCAGCTACACAGCCCCCTCCGTATGAGAAACTCCCAAGCAACAGCCGGCAGCAGCACAGGGTGGCGGGCGAGTTGGGCACCCAGGACGTGCCAGAGCCCTGGGCAAGATTTCTCGTGGGAAAGGGAAGAAGTTTGGAATATTGGAACAACCGGGATATTAGGAAGGAAAAAAAGAAGTCGATCTTTGGGGCTGTAGGAAGTTACAACCAACGCTGTGTGTGAGGGGAGTCCCCCCCCCTCTTTTTTCTCCCTTTTTTTTCTTGTCCCAGAAACGTGCCAAAATAAAGTTTGGATTACTGAAGTAAAAACCAGAGTCACAGTCCCGAAGTCAAAGCAACCTGCCAAAAGCCAGGGCTGTTTGATGCGCCGGGATGCTGGACCGACCTCCCGGGGCCCAGGCTAGATTTTTGTTAGGGAAACACCTGGCAAAATAAACTTTCCCTGAGAAGTCTAAGTTGCTCACCGAGGAGGCGCCCACCCCCGCGCCAGCGCCTAAGTCTGGGGACTGGGCTCGTGGGCGGGCAACTCAAGCTGGCGTCCAGCGGATCTTCGGGGTGGCTGTGCCCGGGCTGGAGGAAAGGCGGGGCCCAAAGTTTAGCCAGTCTCGAGGGATGTCCCGAAGGGGCCGGCCTCCGTTTCTTGCCAGGCCGGGACACACCTGTGCGCCCAGGCGCCCAGCGGTCCCAGAGGGGGGATGGTGGTTGCTTCCCCCAAGTCCTGGCAGAGAATGGCCCTCTGGGAGCCGAACGATTGCTTCGAGAGGCAGAATAATCCGCTTCGTTCGGCACTGATTCTACCTACGCGCTTTTCAGGCGGATTTAAACCCCGACTCAATGAAGCAGTACTGAAAATGCAAACGCTCTGCCGCTCTGGTAGCGGGGTTTGAGCACAGGAGCCCGAGCGCAGAGTAAGGAGAAGCAGCCATGTCAAGAGGTACGTTCCGCCCTTCTGCCGCCCCCCTTACGTTTCCTTTCTTCTAAAGAAGTTTCCAGAAAGAAACATCACAACCCCCCCACCCCCACCCCCACCCTCCCCAGGGAGGGAACTTCTGGATGCAAACCGCGAAGCCTGGAGTGCCTAAAACCCGAGACTCAGGTGTCGGAAGGATTGTTGTCTCCACATTACAGGGGCAACCGCGCCCCTATCTCCATCCATGCATCCATCCATCGTCCATCCTTCCGGGCTGTCACACTACTTCGGTGTGTCCATTATTTTATTCATATAGGTAGGAGAGGGGGTGGGGAGAGACAGAGAGAGAGAGAGAGAGAGAGAGAGAG
>NW_025372049.1:0-10469 GCF_016433145.1 Gracilinanus agilis | reverse complement strand
ATGCATATTTATAAACATAAAAACACAGGCTCGTATTCAGACACAGCTATACACATACATGCAATATATGCATAAATGTGTACACAAATGCAGCTGCCCTCAAGTGGGTATCCACATCACCATACATCCTCAGACGCTTTCATCTACATTCAGACATTTACATCCATCCAATTTTCTCATATCCCTTCTGCCATGATTGAGATGTGATCAACTATACTCAAGATATTTGTGTATGAGATGCAGATATACAAATGAGCACATCACAACTGTACAAGTAGACATAGTTATATACATTTTAATATAGATATTCGTTCATATGCCTGCCCATAATACACACAGGGTAAGCTTGATGCTTTATTCAGCTCTAAAAGCATCTGTCTGCATCCTGAGGGGCTCAACTATGGTCCCTCCCATTTACAAGTTCAGCTCTCCTAGGGCTATGATGCTAACAGATCCCTTGTTCAAAAGGAATCCTCACACTATACATGACCAGAAATCCCCTCAACAGCATCTCTGTCAAATGGTTGTTTTGTCTCTACTTGAAGACCTTCAGTGTTGGAGAACCCACTCTCTAAACTGGCTCATCCCATTTTGGAGTAGCCCTAAAGGAGACAACCTCCATACCGAAACCCCTTCCATGGAGCTAAAACTTGCCTTCCTGCTACTTAATAGTCATTGTATCTAGCACTACTCTCTCAAGCCAAACAAAACACATTTAATCCCTCTTTGACATAACAGCCCTCCCACTTATTGAAGAGAAACATCTTTTCTTTCCATTCTTTGTGTCCTTGGGCTTAAACTTTGAAACTCAACACTTTGTCTCAGGAGTGTTCCACCCACACAGCTCCTTCCCAAATTCACCAGATTTGAAGGCAGGCTTTCTTTAGTTCTTGGTTTCCCCTATCTTTGCTCCCCAGGTTTATTAATAGCTAGTATTTACATAAAGTCTACAATGTGGCAGGCACTGTGCCAAAAACTTTACTAAGAAGATCTCATTTTATCCTCAAAACAACTCTGTGAGGTAGATGGTTTTATTATCCCATTTTACAAATGAGGAAACTGAGACAGCGGTTAAGCAACTTGACCAAGGTCAATAAATGACTGAGAATGGATCTGCTCTCAGGTTTTCATCATCTCTATCTGTTGTGCCATCAGCTATCTCTAAATATACTTCCTCCTCATCTCTTCCTCTCAGAAATATTCATTTCCTTCAAGGCTCAGGTCACACATCACTCTGGAGGACCCCATCATTACTAATAGTCTCTTCTTCACATGATCTTCTATTTACTTATTTCAGTCAATGTGCACATATTAAGCACACACTGTGTGCCAGGCACACTGCTAAGCACTGGAAGGATAAAAAGACAATGAATCAAACAATCCTTCCTCTAAAGGACCTTATATTCTAATGGGATGACAACAAAGCTGTGCATAAGTATATACAGGATAAATGTTATATGTACATTGTTGTTATTGAACTTTCATCTTTTGAAGAGGACCAATGACACCATAAGGGATGTCCATTTTTTAAAAATTTAAGTTTTTAATTTTTTCAATTACATGTAAAAACAATTTTAGCAGTTGTTTTCTTTCTTTCTCTCTCTCTTCGTTCTTTCCTTCCTTTCTTTCCTTCTTCCTTCCTTTCTTTCCTTCCTTCCTTCCTTCCTTCCTTATTTCCTTCCTTCCTTCCTTCCTTCCTTCCTTCCTTCCTTCCTTCCTTCCTTCCTTCCTTCCTTCCTTTCTTTTTCTTCCTTTCTTTCCAGTAAACCATTAGGACAGGAGGATAGAAACTGCCATTTTGAAAAATTTTTGGTTTTCCCACTGAGATTGAGCTTGCTTTCTAGGGTCAAACCAAACAAGTCTAATCCTTCTCTCCCATGTAACATAACTTCAAATATTTTAAGAGATATGCTAAGTCCTTCCTATGTTTTTCTTTTTCTTAGAGCTAAATATCTTCAGTTCTTCTTGTACTTTCGGTGTATTGTCTCATAGGTGGAAGAGTGGTAAGGGTGGGCAATGGGAGTCAAGTGACTTGCCCAGGGTCACACAGCTGGGAAGTGGCTGAGGCCGGGTTTGAACCTAGGACCTCCTGTCTCTAGGCCTGACTCTCACTCCACTGAGCTACTCAGCTGACCCCCTTCAGTTCTTTTAAACAATCTTCTCATAGGATGGTCTCCATTCGAACTAGGTCTGTAGGTTGGAAGATATTTCTCTTTTCTTTGCAACCTTTTTTTAAGACTCAATATCCCATCTCCACCAGACTGGAAGTCTAAGTGCTACTCATGGGTCGAACCCTGTTACTGATTGGCATGGAAGCTTTGGCATACTTCGTTGTTGATGTGGACCAGTTCATTCTTCCTTAGGCAACCTAGTGACTCTCTGCCATCAGGAGCTTTCCACCCTGATGCTGACTTTATGCAGATACCCAATTGTCAGAGGCCACTACATTTTAGACCTCCTGAGCTCAGGAGATCTACCAATTTCAGCCTTCCCAGCAGCTGGGATTGCCATTGTATGCCATCCCCTTCTCCTCCCAAAAGATAGATAGTAACCTATATGTTTCTGTAGGATAAGTAATGAACAATAAGAAAAAAACCAACAAAGCTGATTATGCCCTCTCTCAAAATGACAGGAGTGCAAGATTGGAGGTCAAAGAGATAAGTAAGTGGTAGAGAGGAAGGAGCTTTGGGGTCCTGGATTCTAGCCCTGGCTCTGCTGATGCCTAGCTATGGAACTGTGGGCAAATGATACCCCCTCTTTGTGTTTTCTGATTTGTGAAATGAAGGAGTTGGGGCTAGATATGCCAAAGGTCTAACATCTGAGTCCCTTTAAATCACAGATGCTTCCAATCCCATGAAGTGTTTGGGGGTGGGAGGAGGACATTTCCACCTGGGGGTGTGCCAGGGACACCAAGTTCTGGGCCTGATCCCATAGTGGGGGGGCCCTGGGGTTCGAGGTGACGCACAGTGGCCAGAGCTGAAACTCTTCCCACTGGGTGGTCTCCAGCGGAGATCTCCAGCCAGTACCCAGTGGAGGGGAGTCTCAATCATTAAATTTTACACCTCAACCACAACCCTGCTCTTCTGTTGACAGTCAAAACAGAGGTCAAAAATGGAGTCAGCTGAGAGACTCAGAATCAGAAATTCTAAGCAGAGAGGCAGAATACCCACCTTCTTATCTTGGCTCCGTCTCTAACTTCCTGCATGTTGAGAATTTTGTTTAGTTATGTCTGATCCTTCATGACCTCATTTGGGGTTTTCTTGGCAAAAATACTGGAGTGGTTTGCCATTTCCTTCTCCAGATCTTTTTATAGATAAAGAAACTGAGGCAAACAGGGTCAAGTGATTTGCCCAGGGTCCCATAGCTAGTAGATGAATCTTCCTGATTCCAGTCCTGACACTCTATCCACTGTGTCACTTAGCTGCCCCTATCTACATGTTAGCTACTATTATTATATGACAAAATTGCAGTTGTGGTAGGGAGATAGGGAAAGAAATTAGTGGTAGGATCTGGGTGAATGAGCCAGCCAGATATAACAACAATGACAACATTTATAAAGTATTGTAAGATTTGTAAATTTTACATGTTACCTCTCTCAATCTTTACAAAAACCCTTTTTTGTAGGTGCTTTTATGATCTCCACTTTATGGCTAAGGAAACTGAGGTATAGAGGTTCAATGACTCATTTAGAATTACACAGTTATTAAAGACCTGAGAAAGGATTTGAACTCATGTCTTCCTGATGCCAAGTCCAACACTTTATCCCCTGCACTGCTTTGCTCTGACATGGTGTTATAAACTTCCTCCCAGCTTTAAAAGTCTATGAACAGATGTTCTGTTTTCTCCCTAGGAGAGAAGGCCTTTATGACTCGGAGAAGCATCATCCCATAAGGATCCTCCAGGGCAAGACGAGTGCTGTCTAGGGTCAGTCCGATAAATAGTGAGACCTCTTTAGTGAGCAGACCAAGGTTATCAGTTTGACCTCCATCCCCTTATTTAGCTACATAGAAGAAAACTCAGTTCCCCAGCCAGGCGCTGATACAAAAATGTGTATTTTGGGTGACTTTGGGGGCTGTGGGTTGTGGCAATGAGTTGTTCAGGATGGCTGGTGCCACACCTGGAGGCCTAATTTGGTAGAAAGAACATGAACAACATCTCTGTTTTAGAGGGATGGCCCATATCAACACACTTCTCTGTGCAGGTTTCTGAAAAGAGGCATGGTAAATGATTTGGGGTTTCTGTAGTCAAAAATAAGAGAAGATGGGACAAGTTTGCAACAAGGTAGGCTAAAGATGAGAGTCAGAAAAGACTTCTTGGGCCAGTGAACTTCATAATGGGCAGGTAAGAAAGGGAGAATCACTGTGAGGTTAATACTGAAGAAATCACATTTATACAGCATTTCAAGAGATTATGAAGTGATTTTTTTCAGCAAAAAAGTGATTTGTGTAGCATAAATATTATTGTCATTTTGCAGCTGATAATTTTAAGTCTCAAAGATGAAATAACTTGTCTAAGATTACATAGATATGAAATGTCATAGCCAGAATTCAAATCTGGGTCAGGCTACAAATCTGGTCCTATGACATCCTAGAAAGAGGATGTTATAGCCCTAGATTTGCCCAATAACTTGCAGCTATAGAGATAATCTGGGAAGAACTCTTTCCCCTAAAAGGGGGTCCATATATGGAAAGAAAATTGGGCTCCAGTATTTGGTGAAATCTCTGATAAGTAATAAAGGGAAGCTGAGTGTACTTGGAATCCATCCCTGTCCTCCTAGGTAGCATCAGATTTTCCATCAATCAGATACTTTGTCCTAGGAGAACCACAAAGATGATACTGGGGGAAATATTTCAGATGGGCTTGGAGACATCACATGAGCTGTCTTTGAGAAGTAGTCCATGATCCTGTCACAGGTGCCTCACCTTCTGAGGTTATCTTCTATTTGTTTGTTTGTTTGTTTGTTTTTAAAACCCTTACCTTCCATCTTACAATCAATACTGTGTATTGGTTCTAAGGCAGAAGAGTGATAAGGGTGGGCAACGGGGGTTAAGGGACTTGCCCAGGGTCACACAGCTGGGAAGTGTCTGAGGTCAGATTTGAACTTCTATTTATTTTATACATAACTTGCATAGATCCCCAGCTCCTGGAGATCTGAAAAAGAAAGTTCTCTCTACTAACGTCTTTGGTTCAACAACAGAAATGAATAGTAGCAGGAATTACACACACTCACACACACACAGACACACACACACATATTTAAAGTTTGCAAAGCACTTTAAAAATACTATTTCACTTAACCCTCATAACTAACCCAGGAGATAGATGTTATTATGACTTCCATTTTATAGATGAGGAAACTGAAGCAGACAGTGATTATTAGTAATAATAATAGCTAACATTTATTAAGCATTTATTATGTACCAGGCACTGGATTAAACATCACAATTATTATCTCATATAACCCTCACAACAATCCTGGGAGGTAGGTGCTATTATGATTCCCACTTTAGAGATGAAGGAGCTAAGACAGACAAATTATTTATAATAATAATAGTTAAAATTTAATAAGCATTTATTATGTACCAGCACTTCGCAATTAATATCTTATTTAACCCTCACAACAATCCTGGTATAAAGATGCTATTATTATCCCCATTTTACAGTTGAGGAAACTGAGGCAGGCAAAGGTAAAGTGACTTGACCGGTTTCACATAACTAGTATGTTATCTGAGACTGGACTGGAACTCAGATCTTTCTGATTCAAAGCCCAGTGCTCTGTGCACTAAGTGCACACTAGCTGCCTCATATGATCTTATCCGTAGCAGTGACATTAAAAAAGTTCACTACCTTCTGCTTTGTGGTTATACTCTAAGGTTCACCAGACCTTTCCATATAACTTGACTCTGAAACCTTACAAATGTGTTGTCTCCTGCTTTTTAGAGTGCAAATTCCCTTAGAGTATAAACTATTTTTTTACTTTTCTATTTGTATCCAGTGCCTAACATAGTGCTGTGCATATAAAAGCATTTAATGTGTTGGAGTTTTTTTTCCATTCATCATATACATATACATATACATATACATATACATATACATATACATATACATACATATACATATACATATATTTCTTTTATACCTAGAGGCACTGCAGTGGATAAAAAAAGGAACCTGAAGTCAGCAAGAATTGATTTCAAACCCTGCCTCAGTCATTTACTAGTTTGTGTATATGTGTGACCTGGGCAAGTCACTTAACCTCTGTCTAGCATTCCTTCCTTCCTTCCTTCCTTCCTTCTTTGTATGTAAATTGATGAAATACTACTGCAGCATAAGAAGATCATTAAATACTTCAGAGAAATCTGGGAAGACTTGAATGACTGATGCAGAGTGAAGAGAATAGAACCAGGAAAATAATTTATATACAAGAACAACAATGCAAAAATAAACAATTTTGAAAGACTTAAAAACGCTGGTCAATGTAATGATCAACCATGATTCCAAAGGTCCAGTGATGAAAAAATGTTCCCCACCTTTTGACAGAGAGGCAAAGAACTAACATGAAGAATAAGACACACATTTTTGGACATGGCTAATGTGGGAATTTTTTTTGCTTGACTCATAGTCAAGTCTTATTTGTTACAAGGGATTTGTTTTGTTTTATTTTGTTTTCAGTGGGGTAGAGAAAGGAGAAAAAAGATAAATATTTGATAATTGAAAAAATTCAACTTAATTAAAAAAAACAGCTTGTACATTGCTTGATTGAAACCAACCAGCTGCATCATTCCTTCTCCATAAAACCCATGACTTTTAGTTGCCTCAAGGAACTGTCCTGTTCTGGAGGGGCTGGGAACCCAGATGTTCTAAACATCAAGTAGAAAGAACAAAAGACTACTAGGCAAAATTGGATGTTCCAGGTCCAAGGGCAACCTTTCCAAAGGACCCTCCTGGCAGGACAACCCTTTCTCCTCTCATCATGATTGAAGACCATCACACAAGGCTTTGGTACTTATCCTCTCTAGGGATAGTGACTGCCCCTTCCAGTGACTGAGACCTATTGAGATCTTTTATCCTAAATCTCTCTTCCTCCTATGTCCATGGCAACAAGTTTCATTTTCAGTCTTAGATTTTTCTTTGGGAAAGTTAAAACACACAATAATGAAGGTACATTGTTTTATATAGTTCCACAACCCAGAGAGCATCAGAAATCTCCACCCTGCTCCACTGAGACTGAAAGAAACCAATGAGGTGGGTGACATCAAAGCCTAAAATTTACTACTGGTGTCATGAATAGGAAATTGCTATGGCTTTTTCCACTATAGTGAAGAAGCAGAAGTAATATAAAATTCCATATCATTCCCATAGAGGTAGGAGAAATGGTCATCCTTTTGAGTATGAGTACAGACAGTGCTGAGTGCCTGATTCACTTCTTTAGTGCTTACTTTTCAGTTCTGTCTTAATTAAATGCATTTTTTAGATGCATGTGTCTTTAGTAACCACAGTATTGTACAATGATCAACTATGGAATGACTTGGCTATTCTCAGCAAAAAATAAAAGATCCAAGACAATTCCAAGGACTTATGATGAAAAATGCTGTTTACCCCCAGAAAAAAAGCCTGATGGAATCTGAATGCAGAATGAAGCCCAGTATTTTAATTTTTGTTTTTCTTGGGTTTTGGGGTGGAGGAGGTCTGTGTTTTCTTTCACAGTATCACTCATATGGATATATGTTTTGCATGACTGCACATATGCAATTTTTATCAAATTGCTTGCATTCTCAAGGAGGGGGTGGGAGGAAGGAAGAGAATTTGGAACTCAAAACTTAAAGAAAATGGTTAAATTTTGTTTTATAAGTAATTGGAAAAAAAGATTTATGAATTTTTGTTGTGGTCTGGCATAAAGAGGGCATTGATTGGGGTTCAGAATATGGTAAGGATAGTTGATGAACTCAGTTAGCAACCTGAACTTGGGAAGTAGCTAGGGACCCTGGTCCCAGAATGCTGTGAGGATCCAGAGGGATGAAGGTTGCATGTGTAAAACATTGGCCTTGATAAGGGATAATCAAGAACTTGCAGCTGACAAACACACTCCACCCTGTCTGAGTTTTTCTGCTTCTGCATTGGGTCTCTACTAGGACAGAATTGACCTCTGGGCTACCTCCACTCCCCTTAGATCATCTGTCATTGGCCTGGACATCTCCCCTTATTTTTCTTAACTCAATGGAAACAGAGTCTAGTTAAGAATGAGGGTTAGGTTCCAGGTTAAGATGGCGGCAGAGTAAAAAGCAGCTCTTAACCTCTCCTGACCAAAACATACGGGACTTCTCAAGGGGACATAAAAATAAACCCAGTTGAACGGAGGGACTCCACAACAGGGTGCAGCGTGGAAGGTACGTGGAATCGGGACATTTCCATGCTATAAAGGGGTGAAACAGCTCTCACTAAACCGTGGGCTGAGCAATCCCCCACCCATACACACACCACCTACAACGCCGAAGCCAGGTCAAAAGAAATAGAGCAAGTTTGGGGCACCCATCAAGTCATTGGCAGCTCCAGGGCCTGTTCCTGAGAGCAGCAAGATTTAGGACCCTAAAAAGCTAAAGAACGCACACGGACTCTGAGCGTGGACACGGAGCGCAGACACGGGTGGAGACATGGGCGGAGGCGGACACAGGAGGGAGCGAAGGCTCTGAAACCCTGAGTGGGGAACCAGTGCAGACAGGTATACGACTGTGGAAGCAGCACCCTGAGACTTGTAAAGGAACCTCCTGCAGAGGATCAAGCAAGAGGGTCCACCAGGGGGCTTGACCTTGGGAAAAAACCAGACCTCAGACCTCAGGAGCCAAAAGACCTCAGACAGACCCTGAGTGAGAGGGTAAAGCTGAGGAGGGGCTGGTATAACAATGGCTACCCAGAATCAGGAAGTCCAGAAGAGAGAGAGAAAGATTAACAACAAGAAGAAGAAATCTTTAACACTTGACAACTTTTACACAGAGAAAATCCAGACAACCGAACAATCAGAAGAGGAGAAAAAACAAGCAATCACATCCAAACCCTCCCAAGATAATGAAAACTGGTCACAAGCTCTTGAAATGTTCAAAACTGAGATGACGAGAAAGTTGGAAAAGATTTGGTCAGAGAAATGGGAAGTAGCTCAAAAGGAAATCAGGCAAGAAAATAACAGTTTAAAAGGCAGAATTTCACAATTGGAAAGTGAGGCAAGTCAACTGAAGACCAGAAATGACCAGATTGAAAAGGAAAACCAAAAGATTGTAGCTGAAAACCAGTCCTTAAAGGCGAGAATTGAACAATTAGAAGCTAATGATCTCTCAAGACAACAAGAACAAATAAAACAAAGTCAAAAGACTGAAAAAATAGAAGGAAACATGAAATATCTCAATGAGAAAGTGACAGACCAATGGTCTAGAAGAGACAATTTGAGAATCATTGGTCTCCCTGAAAAGGGAGAAATTAATAGAAATTTGGACTCCATACTAAAAGAAATTATTCAGCAAAATTGCCCTGAAGTTCTACAACAAGAGAGCAATATAGACATTGAAAGGATCCATAGATCACCCTCGACACTCGATCCAGATAAGACAACGCCCAGGAATATAATAGCCAAATTCAAGAGCTTCCAAGTAAAAGAAAAAATCTTACATGAAGCCAGAGAGAAACAATTCAAATATCAAGGAGCACCAATCAGGATCACACAGGATCTGGCAGCCTCCATGCTAAAAGACCGCAAAGCTTGGAATATGATAGTCAGAAAGGCAAGAGAGCTGGGCCTGTAACCATGGATCAACTACCCATCAAAATTGACTATATACTTCCAGGGGAAAGTATGGGCATTCAACAAAATTGAAGGTTTCCAAGTATTTGCACAGAAAAGACCAGGGCTAAATGGAAAGTTTGATATCCAACCACAAAAATAGAGAGAAACGTGAAAAGGTAAATAAGAAACAGAGGAAAGAAAGAAAACTCATAAGTTTTTAAATTTGCCTTTTTAAGGGCCTCAGTAAGATTTAATTATCTGTATTTCTATGTGGAGAAATGCTATGTATAATTCTCTGTAGTGAACTCTATTCACTATTAAGTATTCACTATTATAGTGGTTGGAAGAATGATTTATGGGGAGAGGGTGGAGTGCTGAATGGTCTAAGATGATATGGGGGGTGGGAAAGAGGAGGGTGAATGGAGGGGGACACCAGGAGAAACTTGAGAGAATAAGAAAAATAGGATATTCTATTACACACAAAGAGGGCATGGGATGGGGAGTAGACAAATACTATTATAAGAAGGAGAGGAAGAGGAGCATCAAGAGGTAATTTTTAAACTTTACTCTCAGTGTAATCAACTCAGAGAGGGAAGAGTAGCTATACTATCCATTGGGATATAAAACTCTATCTAACCCTACTGAGAAAGTCAGAAGGGATAAACCAAGGGGAGCAGGAGAGTGGGGAGGTCAAAAA
>NW_025372048.1:0-4263 GCF_016433145.1 Gracilinanus agilis | reverse complement strand
AAGCCTTACAACACCTAGGAAAGAAGGAAGTTCTGACACTGAAATCCCAGGTCAAACATAAATGGGAGAAACGGGCATTAGAAAAACTTCTTCAGCTGTCCAGCACCCAGGGATCAGGGGAGATGCAAGAGAAGCACTGGGTGACAGTGAAGAAGAGACAAGAGAGAGCACAGTCAGCCTTGAAAGAAATGAAAGAGATGCAGGTGGCAGGTAAAAGTTGCCAAGAGGAAATTGTGAGGAGGAAAGAAGAGCTGAGGCAGGCCATGGAGATCCCACCAGAGTACAGGCCAATCACTAAGAAACCCCTAAAAGAGGTCATAGAAAATATGGAAAGACACCTCAGTCTCATGGAAGGCACTCTCTCCAAGAGGGAGAATCTTCCTGACCAGGAGCTCCTGAAACGAGTGTCAGGTGGCCTAGCCCTGCAGGGGATTTACCAAACTGGCCAGCCTGAGGATCTTTTGGAGAGGAGAGAAGAACTGCTCAGTCTCCCAGAGAACATCTTTCTGCTCAGCCCAGAACAGGGGACACGGATGGAAACCAAGGAATTTTCATCTTCTCGTGAAGAGTCGCTGTTTACCCAAAGCATGGAAAAATTGGGCTTTACTGTTAGCTTTTTGGCCAAGGGTGGACGCTGGGGATGGAATCTGGAATCCAGCACCAATTATACCAGATCTTCTGACTCNGCTGGGGAAGGAATCTGGAATCCAGCACCAATTATACCAGATCTTCTGACTCCAGAGAGGTCCACAGGGGACACTCTGAGAACACTTACAGCTGCCTCACCAGGTTCAGTTACATCCCACTGGCTTGCTGCCACTTTGCCCAAGATCAGCTCTATCTTAGTAGCTCAGCTCTACAAGAGTTAAAACAGTTAGAGAAACTTCTGATCCACTCCAATGGTTTAGAAACTCAAGTTCTGAAGCGTAGATGTGAGGCATTTTTCCAAAGGTTTGGCTCTCATGTGAACCAGGGCCCATTGCATTTGGGAGGAATATTCTGGTGGAAAGCTGTAACAGAAGGCTTCAGGTCAGAGGAGCTGCATGATGTGAAGAAACAAGCCTCAGAGGCACTTGATGTATATATTGGAGGCAGCTACTCTGGTTTTGGGGTCACGGTTGCAGCCGGAAAGAATATATCAAGCTCTCAATCTCAAATGGCTTCTCACAATACAAATTCCATTAATTTGCAAGGAAGATTCCAGTTGTCTGTATTCCAAACAGGAGGCCCTCCAGAGGTAGATTCTCTTCCACAATGGAAAGCTGGTCTTGTGGCCAGCAACTGCACCTGGTGTGTCATTGACAGAGGTTATCAGTTAGTGCCTGTCTGGGATATAATTCTGTCTAATCATAGACAAGATTTTCAGGATCCCCTTCAATTGACTCACTGCCTCATAGACACTTATACGGCCTTGACTGGCCAACATGCAAGGACACAGGATGGAGAGGAATTACTGAGTGCCATCGATGATGCCAAGTCTTTTCTAGAAGAAGTAGAATCCTGGGAAATCTCTGAACTTCAGGAGAAGTTGAAGAAAATGATGAATTTCATGCAAAAGCTGAGTGAGAAGACCAGGAACTATGACCCTTGGATTAATATCTGTCTCAAAAACCCATCTCTGCAACAGTTCTTGGTGGACACTGTCAACTTTTACAAGGATTCCCCAATTCATGAAGTCAAATTCATTAAATCTCAGTTACGTAGCCTTCTGTATCCTCATGTCTATCAAGTGAAAGACTTCCCACAGAGTCATTCAATCATGCAGTGGATTTTCCACTCAGCAAAGCAACAACAAGATATACATGTTACAGAATTTGATGATTTCATCGAACTCTTAGAAAGGGAAAAGAATGACCTTCTTGAAATAAATGCTAACTTAGAGTTCTTGGGAAAGATGGAAGAAGCTCAAAGAAAGGCCACGTATAAGATCAGTTCATTTCTCAGCTCCTTTCTCAAGGCCTTGAAACAGTCAGGAGAGTCAGGCACATACCTTCTGTTACTTTCCATTGCAGTTGGTACAGGTTACAAGGAGAAAAACGAAACCTTTCATTGTCTCCTAGGATGTGAAGACTTAAATTTCCTGTTATGTGAAATGAAAGAAGCCCATGAAAAATACCAGAACCTTAATAAGAAATGTGACTATATGGCTCAGGCATTCCTTCTGTTCACAGGACTCACAGTTACCACTAGTCCTATTTCTGTGTCTTCAGAAGAAAAGAAGCAACGTTTGGAGCTCATGCAATCTCACATGGGACAGTCATGGTGCAAAGAAGTGCTTCATATCCTCTCAAAACCCAGGGTATGTCATGATTGGGAAACTCTGGAAAAAGACTTGAATTTCCTCATCTGTGGAGAATATGAAGCTACATTGAACTGTGTACAGATGGACCAGGTGAAAAAAGAACTGGAAAGTATCACTCAGAGAAAGACAAAGTTATGTGAACCAGAACCAAGTACCATCAAACAGCATGAAATAATAAATTCCAGCTTTTTAGACTTAGCCAAGAGGCTTGATCTGGAGCCTTACTATCCAAGGAAGATGAGTCGGGCAGATTTCCATCTGATTTCCAAGACTTCTGTGCATGACACTGAGCCCAACAAAGAGAATCAGTTGCCATTTTATTTCCTACAGAAGCTATTGATGCTGGATTGCAGACTTAGATACTTGGTCTGCAAGATAGAGGGAGACATTACTGGTCAGACAGCGACTCTCAGAAACCTTGAGGATGACACTTCAGATCCTTATGATGATTTGTTCAATGATAGTGACACACCCTCTGCCCTCTTGACCACAGGCCAGCCCCACATTCACCCAATGGACATCCAGATGATGATTTTTCATTGTGCAGATGACTTCATGAGACAATATATTTCTAACAAATTTTCCATCTGCCAATTTGCTCTCCCTCTTGTGGTGCCCAATCCCTCTAATTCTGTAATAGAATTCCCACTTTGGTCTTTCAGCCAAATCAAGAGAAACTGGAGACAGATAGAGAAATCAGAGGGAGAAGACAAATTTATTAATTTTAATAACGAACTCATCTTCCAAGTACCCATCCCCATTGTGTCTTTTATAAGAGTTGTGAATTCTGCTACTTCTTCCAAATCTCAGATCTTGAACTCTCTGCTGAGTAAGCACAAACATGATACTTTTTTCCACCGTCACTGCCGAGGAAGCAGCAAATCCTGCCTCTTGATGGGAGGTGTGGTAGAAATCTCCTGGTTCTTTCCAGGGGGAAGACCTGAGGACAGATTTGAAAGCTGTGTTGCTTTCACCAATCTCCATGGAGATGCCAAAGACTATGAGACACAGCTCAGATTTCTGCAGGAAATTTCTTCAGTCATAGTGGTCCTTGTGTCTGCTTCTGATAAAAGTGAGAGGACCACAAAAATGGTCCGGGATCTGTGGAAGTCACCAAAACCTTTGGTTTATTTGTTTGATGACAAAGATAATACTGTAAGTAAGGATTCTGGCCAGAAAGTGAGAATTGGAATCAGGAATAGAAATGAGGCAGAATTAATAGATGAACTTACAAGTGTCATCAATCGCCTGCTAAAGTCTTCAGGTCCCTTTCTCAGTCTTGAGGACTGTGCAGATGTTGCTCGCCAGTATGGCTTTCTTGTAGACCTGGACAGAGAGGAGTGTCAGGAGGCCAAGAGGAAGGCAGAAACTTTAATGGCCCTCATGAAAGAGATGAAATTGTCTGAAATAAAGGAGAAATTACTGCCCCTTCAAGGAGAACTTTGGCACCAGTGGTGTAAGAAGGATAAGGAGATTTGTAATCTGAGAGAGAAAGGGAACCGTAGCCTTGAACAGCACAAGAGTGAAATTGAGACAGAAAAGCAAATAATAAGGCAAACCCAGCTAAAGAGGGCATTTCCTCTCAATGACTTAATGCGATCTGTGTTGGAAGTCCTCCAATCTCACTCAGAGAGAGACAACAAAACTCAATTGTACTTCCTGCAGTGGCTTGGAATGTTTATGGACACTCTGACCAAAAGTCACTTGGAAATGCTTTATAAGAGGCACAAGCAGTTGTGTTCCCAGGCATTGGAAGAAAACCAAAAGGGATCAAAGAATGTCTCCTCAAAATGCCACCAAATGGAACTAGAAACTGTCTCTAAGGAGATCAATGATTCCTCATTGTGTATTGAACATCTCCTCAGAGAAGTTGGCCAGATCTATGAAGCTTTGGAAGAAGTTTCATCTCAAAGGCATACTACGTTCTTATCTCTTCCTCAAATTGCTGCTGATCTGATGGT
>NW_025372047.1:0-5555 GCF_016433145.1 Gracilinanus agilis | reverse complement strand
ATATAATTAAGTATATATATATATGTATATATATATATATATATATATATTAGAAAGAACACTGTATCAGGAGACTGGATTCCAGCTTCAGCTGTGAGACCTTGTGAAAACCATGACCTTCAGGTTAGCATCTGATAAGTGAAATAATAAAGGTAAAGCCCTTTGCTACCTACCCCTAAAATGCTATAAGAGTGTAAACTATTATCATTATTATCTGTAAAGTGGGGAGAGTAAGCTACTGATTTTATAGGAGTGTTCCAAGAACTATAGAAATCATTCAAGTTGAGTACTTTATAGTCAAGGCAGAATCTATCAGATGCTGCCCTTTTAAATCTCTTCAAAGACCTGGAAATTTTCATAGACTCCATGCTCACTTTGAATCTATTATACAACATGGCAGCCAAAGAAACAAACTTAATCTTAGGCTAAATGATGAGGAACACAGTGCCCAGAACACTTCTTACAGCTTGCCTAGGTGGTACCTGATGGTGTTCAATTCTGGCCCTCATATTTTGGGAAGAATATTAACAATTTAGAGAGTATCCAAAAGAGGGTGACCAAAATTGCACCAAAGAATCAGTTGAAGTAACTGGGGGACTGTGTTCACATGGAGATGGGGCTAGACTTGTTCCGCTTGTCTTCTTTTGTCAGAATGTCTTTAGATAATTGAAGGAAATGCTAATTTGTAATTCAAGGATAGTAAAAATTGAAGCGATATTTTTTCTTATCCAAGTTCATTGACCCCATGGGAACCTATGGGGCCCAAATTAAGAACCGTTCGACTGAATGGCCTTTCAAGTTCTAAGATTCTGGGACTTCTAGCTCTAGAATTTGCCATCTGCAACCTACTGTGTTGTTGTTAGTGGAAACCTAGCATTAGAACAAGAGCAGTGAGCTAGATTGGCTTTCTCCCTAGTCTCTCTTTGATCTGCCCTTCTCTTTTCTTCCAGGAATCTCACCTCACTCCTTTACCAGTCTTGGAGAAAACTATAAACAATAAGGAAACTTCCTTCAACATTCAGACTTTGGACTTTCAAGATTTTTCCAAAATCACTGAAAATTCATCTTCCTTTGCATTTGGAATTCATGATGTGGGATTCTTCTAGGTGCCACTGAGCCTTTGCCATAGCTTTTTCTAGATTGTGATGCCAGAAACTGCTCAGCTTTTTACTCTATGGACTGTTTTTTAGCTAAGCGGTGGTGATTTTTTTCAGGGTGGCTTGCACTCCTCACTTTTTCATACCAGTTTCTGACCCAGGCACTGACCATTCCATGGGCTTTGCTGCCCACAAGAACCCTGTCCACTGTACTGGAGGAGAAATTCAGGCTATTGATCTCTGTACTTTATTGTACCCTCTTGATGACATATAGAGCTACAAAAACCAGCTCTTCACCCCTGGGGCCAGTGAGTTCATTTCATCTGCCTGATGGAAGCCTGGGGTGGTAGAGGCATCTCCCCAGTGCCTGATTGGAAGGGTATTCCTTTGGGAATTATGGGCAGAAAGCCAAACGCACACCATAACGGGCAGAGACCTCGGCTGCGAATGTAGTGTTTTTTCTAACACTTTTTTTTAAAGCTATTTCAGTAGCTGTTTAGAGCAAAGAAACTGGAACTTACTTCAAATATATGATACTGTGAATTATCAAGCACATTCATGGAACTGTCACCCACCTCCTTAACCTTTTAGCCCCTTCAGGAACAGCCTTTCCCCACCCAACACAATAGATCAAACTTTATGGACAGGAATCTTGAAACCACAGCTGCTGACCACTCAGGTGGACTGTGCAGCATCTACCCAGCAAGGATGATCAGAAGATGCATCAAAAAATGCTTGTCCTACCTAATTGCTTCCGGAGGGACTATGGGGAGGCTTAATGAGGTGTGAGAGTAAGTCTCTGTTTCTGACCACGTGCTGCTCTCGTGTAGGAGAGTGGTGGAATTGGCCTTGAAATGTCAGGTTCTGCCAAGAAGCATTCCTGGGGAAGCTTCACTGATCTAGAGGTATCAGAAAAGCCAGACCCAGTGGACCTTCTTTTCTTCCCCCTAGTGTCTACCAAGAGATCTTTCCCTAAGCCAAGGCCCGTGTGGGCCTGGGACCTTTGTCTCCTTTTCCAGGGTTGTAGCATGACCTGGGAATCAGAGCATGTCGTTCTTCCATAAGCTTGACTATTTTCTACTTGAGTTTGAGGCTTTCTGGATTTGATTTTGAAGTGTTAGAACAAATGTCCTCAGGATTCATGATTGCAGTGTTCCCCTGTGCCCTCCTCCGGGGCACCTGCCTACCCTAGCCCAGGGCTGTGGCCCTGGGGGTTCAGGATTTTCTCTCAAGGTGACTGGTTCTCTTATTGGCCTGTCTTTGTAGTCCTGGACACTTCTTCCCAAACTGAAAGTCCTAAGCTAGAGCAGGAAAGAAGTAAGGGCTTCCTAGGGTGAGGACAAGGTGAGCTGCAAGAGGGAAACAAGAAAGTAAGCAGTTTGTCCAAGCTACACAGTGCCATCAAGCAACCGACTCATGTCAGCCACCTCCTTCCCTCAGACTCCCATGCTGTGACTGCCCCTGCCCTAGCACTAGTAAACCAGGAAATGCCACTCAAGGCCATGAGCATCCAGTTACTTTGGAACTGATTCCAGTGGAGGAAAAAAGAGTGCACTTCAGAGAGCTTGGGGTTAATGTGGTGTTCTTTGGAGAAGGTCAGCCCCCCACATGGTGCTTAGTCACAAGGGCCACCCCAGAAATGGAGCTGATGACGCCACAGCCACAGGTCAAGAAAGGGTTATGAGCCATGCTTTGTAAGAGCAAAGCCCAAAATTGCTAAGAGGAAGCCAGTCACTCACCCAGGGGAGCAAACGTGACCTTTGTCACATAGGAAACCACTCTAGAGTGAGTGGATGACTCCCTGTAAGCCCAACACCACAAAGCATCTCTCTGCAGAGGGCAGCCAGTGCCCGGAATCTTCACATGTAAAGCAGAGATTTGAGAATGTTAGTAAATGTGCCAGTGAGGCTCAGAAAGCAAAAATGAGAAGGACCAAAGTTTCCTGAAAAGCTAGCCCAGAGCAGTGATAAGATCTGGCTTTTAGAGCACTAATGTGGTAGGCCTGGGTCCTCATCCCAGTAGTTCACCCCTTGTCACAGCTGGTTAGGGGTGGACCTGTGGCTCTTGACTCCACCACATGGCTCACAAGTGACTTACTTGCTGTGTGGCCTTAGTCCAATGTTGCTCTCCTCTGTGCGCCTCAGTTTCCTCCAGACATAGTGGGGGGTCATTTGGTATATAGCATTCCCTCTCCCAAAACCTCCCTCTTTCCTTCCTGCAACCCTGAAGAAGATTTTTCTCTGCCTATTGTATTTCAAGTATGAAAAGGAGGCCTCGGCTCCGGAGGAGAGATTTAGAGCAGGATCAGAATTCCAAGAGGTTTATCCATACTCCCAGGTTTAGTGGCTTGGCAGGAACTTTACCAAAGTGACTCAGACACACCACAGGCAACTTTTTCTACAGTTTTATTCTCTTCCACCCCAAGGTGAGACTGCAGGGATGGATCTTCCGCCCCTAGCCACCCGCTATCAGGAGCATCTGTTTACAGCATCTTAGGCTGCTCAGCGTCCAGGCCAGGAGAGGAGAGACTTGTCAAGCCCCCAGCCCTACCCCAGCACTGGCCGGTTTCCTCTCTCCAGACCCAATTCCACCAACTTGGTCCCCTAATCTAGGTTTGGTTTCTACAAATCAGTTTCAGGTGTATTATTTTAGTTGCAAAGAAAGAAATGAAGGTTTGTAAATTAAAAACAAAAACTCACAATGATGAATTGTATTAAATAGCTGTTTACATTTCTTGATGAAGTAGGAGCTATATGGCAGCAGAATCGAAATGGGAAAATCCTTAGATTGAATTAGGTGATGATTGAATCTGCTATTTGGGACTTCAGTGAGAGGCAGGGGTAGGTTGTGATAGTGTTTAGACATTCTGGATTCGTCTGTCTTGCTGCTTGTATTACTTTTTCAATAAATTTTCAAACAAAGATTTGGTCTGCTTGTTTCCTATGGGGACTCTAGCAAAAATGGAATTGTGGGAAGGGGACCCAAATCTGGCCCTTGTTCTGGGTCCTGGTGCCTATCCTGCCAAGAAGGCAGCTTCCAAGTGAGTGGTAAAGGATTTCTGAGAATCGGCCACTATTCCAGGCCAACTGGAACTAGGCCCCAGTGGAACGGGGAGGCGCTACCTAGGGGGGTGGGGGGGTGGGCGGAGCTCAGAGACAAGGGCTCGGGTCCCTACTGCGGTCCTTAGAGCTCGGGAGGGTGGGGAGGCAACCTGAGGAAGAGCCTTGGGGTCTGGGGTCTGGGCCTGTTTCCCTAAAGTACATCAGTTCCCTGCAAGGACAAAGCTGGAGGCAGCCTGACGGGGCTCGGGAACTCAGATCCTAGCAGTAACTACTGAACTGCAGTGCTTGTCCCGGTTCTCCGCAGCCCCCACCCTCATTCAGGGCTCTGGCTTGGCTTGGGCAGGCAGCTTCGCAGGGGACCAAAGGTCAATGGGGCCAGCAGGAAGAACCTGCTGGTTTCAAGCCCGACCCCTTCCCGAAATTCATTCTCCAGCATTGCTACAGGCCGGGAGCAGGAGCCGCTGGTCTGGCTTCGGGCTCTCCTCGCCGACAAGTCAGACCCAGGCGAGCCTGGGGTAGGCAGAACAATCGATGGCAGCCCTGGGGCGAGCCTAGGGCTAGATGGCAGCTCCAGCGTCTGGTGGACGCCCTGTGCTAGGATCCCGACACTTCAGTCTTACTCACACCATGCTGGGCACACGCTGCAGGCTTTTAGCAGTATGAGCTTGGAGCTCTTCAGACACGAGCCCCTAAGTCCCCACCGCCGTCCAATTTGGTATAACCGCCCAGGCTGAGCAGGTCCAGGCGGGGCCAGCTACGGTGTGCGCGATCGCGGCCCGACGTTGTGCCGAGCATCACCTCTCCTCGACCCAAATCAAGAGATTTGGAGTGTCCTGCAAGAACCTGCGGCTGCACAGCGATGACCACATGTCCCAGCCTGCCCCGGGGGCTCCAGGGTGGGGAGGGCTCCCCTCGTGGCCCGGGGGCCCTCAGGGACCACCTGGTGAGTGGTGGGGCGGGCAGGGCCGGCCGCAGACTCGGGGGCTCCGAACGCAGACTCCGCACGGATAGGGCGGGGGAAGCGCCCAGACGGGGCGAGAAGTCTCTCCTCTCGGGCGGCCAGGCCCCCCCAGGTGGCAGGGCAGTCCTGGACTGGCAGTCCCAGGCAGGGCTGTCGGGAGGTCGCAGTGCCTGGGCCCGCAATGCCCCTTGGCGGAGCCGTCGGGTCTCTAAGTCACGATTTTCGTAGAGCAACGTGTTGGCGCAGATGAAGATGAAGAGCCCCACGCCCATGACCACGGGTCCCAGGAGCCTCAGCTTTTCGGAAGGGCCCGGAGCACGGCCCGACCGTCGTAGCTCCGCCGGCGCCGTGGCATTGGGCGCCCGGGCCCCCGGCGTCCCCAAGCGGTGAGGCCAGTAGCCCGCCACGGCCACGGCCATGCCCACCAACACCACG
>NW_025372046.1:0-5321 GCF_016433145.1 Gracilinanus agilis | reverse complement strand
ATAAGTATATATATATATATATATATAAAATCTCCATAATATTTTCCAAATCCAACCCTTTCTCATGTAGTCATCATCCTAGGTCAGGCCCTCTTCCTTTGCCTAGAAAATAACAAAATCCTCCTAATAGACTCCCTGCTTTAAGTCTCTCCCTGAACTGATGTATCCTCCACAGAAATGCCCAAATACATTTTCTGAATTTCAGATCTGACTGTATCCCTCTCCAGCTCCTATGTCCTTTAGGATCCAGTTTATATACTCCTCTGTTTGATTAAAGCTCTTCACAATCTTGCTTGAACCTACCTTTCTTGCCTCATTAGATATTGTTTGTTGTTCAAACTAGTTTCAGTATGATCCCCTTACACAGCCCTATATCCCTATATCAATGGCTTTTTTTTATTTTTTCTTTTTTTATTAGACATTTATTAATATTCGTTTTTAATCTGTTTACATACTTTATGCCCCTACTTTCCCCTTCACCCCCCGCTCTCCCCCCACCCATGGCCAACGCACATTTCCACTGGTTGTAACATGTGTCCTTGTTCAGGGTCTATTTCCCATTCATGTCCGCCTCAGTCCATGCATTCAAGCAACTGTTTATCTTATATATATCAATGGCTTTGCTTGGACCATGCCTGAGAATATAACTTAGGGCATTTAGGGGCTGCAGGGGATAGAGTATCAGGCTTAGAATCAGGAAGACCTGAGTTCAAATCCATCTTCAAACACTTTGTTAAATTCTGGTTAAGTCACTTAGCTCTGCTCGTCAGTAAAATGAGTGGAGAAGTAAATGGCAAACCATTCCAGTATCTCTTCCAAGAAAACTATAAATGGGGCCATGAGGAATCAGACAACTAATGACTGATTGATAAACAAGTGAATGATGCTTAGAATATACTCCTTCCTCACCCCATCCTCATATTTTCCCTAAAGATTCAGGAGCTCAAACACTATCTTCTCCAGTAAACCTTTCTTAATTCCTCCAAGTACTACTGCCTTCCCACCCTTACAACCTTGTATTTATTTGGTATTTATATATCTATATTTTGGACAAAAATTATGATGAACTTTAAAACCAGAAAGATCTTAAAGATCAAATAAATGTAAGTTCATTGATAGTAATTATTTTTTCATTCTTTGCATTTGCATCTCCATTGCTTAGTCTAGTGTCTAACAAATAGTTGGTACTTAATAAATATTGGTTAATTTTTTTTCAGAGTAAAGATTTGAATTCAGTCTTTGAAATATATATATTTATTGCCTTATCTAAGAGTTGCCTAAGGGTAGCTAGATAGTATTAAAATTCTCAACCTGGAGTTCAAATCTATCCTCAGATTCTTACTAGCTGTGTGTAAGACTCTGTGTAAATCACTTAACCTTTGTTTGCTTCAATTTCCCTAACTACAAAAGGAGGATAATAATAGCAGCTACCTAACAAAGGTGTAAAGATCACATGAACTAATATTTGGAAAACATTTAGTAAGGTGTTTAGAACATAGTAGGTTTATTTCTATGCTTATTTTCTTCCCTTCTCTTTTGTTGGTTTTCCATTCAAGTGAGTCAGAAGGAGGAAAAATCACAGGAACAAAATGTATTACTGGGAACAATTATTATCATCTTACTGACTAACTGGATACCTGGTCTTTCATAAGGATATATGGCCAGAAAATCTTTGCACTTTGGAACCTGCCCTATATTAGTGTTGGGGGTAGCACCACTATCTATCCATCTATCTATCTATCTATCTATCTATCTATCTATCTAAATAACATAATATAAAATATAAGATAATGTAATGCATATGAATTCACATAAATATGTAATAAATTATAATATGCTTATCTAAGAGAAACCATTTCTCATATCTGCTATGCCTAAAAATCTATTTCATTCTTTTTCCCCTCTCCCTTCTCAATAATTCTCATGTATATCCCCTCCTTTCCATTGCTACCAGTCTTACAAAAAATTCATTATGATCCTCATTCTTCTTTCCTCTATCCTTCAAAGTCATCATTTCTATTTCTACCTTCACCAGATATCTTTCTAATCGATGGGCTTGATTATGTAACTCAACTGTTCAGAACCCTTCATTCTCTCCCATTTACCTGATACATATGGTTTTTAACTCTTGACGATTATTCAAGGTTTTCTGTCATTTGCCCTTTCCTTTCCAAACTTGTCTCATAATATGTTCTTCCATGCATTCTTTAAGACAAACTAGTGTCAACCATTGTTCATATCTGAATTTTTCTGCTTTCATGACTTTGTTCACCACAAGCCACATTTCTGAAATATGACTCCTCTCCCTTGAATGTTTACACATTAAAGGATTAAAAAAAGAATTATATTGAAATAAACATGTAATTTTTATCCAATCATGTTCAGAGATCCTACAAAATCTATCCACAAGGCTGCAGCCTAGCTTTTTATTTACTTAAGTCTAGATATACTTATAGACCTCCTAACACCTACTGAATTCAAAGTAACTAACACTTGTCTAGACAGGCATATTTTGAAAATGCTTAAGCCTGGTAAGTGATTCCAGTTAATTATCTCCTTCTCTTCACTTGTTTACTATCTTTGAACTTTTCTGAACAGCATCTCCTTTCCTCTAGGCTATGTTTTCAGGGAGGTTATTTGCTCAGCTTACTTCCAAACTATTGTGCCTTATATAAGAGATTCTCTACTTGGAAAGCAGTTAAAGAACTCACTTACTTCAACCATTAAACTAATTAACCTCTTAACTGAAGAGGCTCCTTATTGCTGGCCACAGTTGTTACATATCAATTTCAAATTAAGCCTGTCACAGCAAAATGTATGAGGAAATTTTGCATATAGTTTAGCCTATGCAAATTACATCAACCAAGGAGCAATGGAAATATGTCTGCAAGAGTAGTTTAAAATCATAGTAGTTGCATTTTTTCCATATCCTTATGTGAAATGGGGAAATACTCAATTGCACCCTTTGACACATTTATAATCTCAGTCAGCCAACAATGCAGATCATACTGGAGCCACACTTTGCCAATTCAGTCCTGTAAATCCTTCATAAAGGATGGGACTAGGAACTTTCTGGCACCATGGTAAGTATTCTGGATCTAGAGCTTAGAGGTTTTAATTTAGTTTTAAATTCCCCTTCTTAGTCTCACTACCTGTGTGACTTTGGGTAAGTCACTTTAACTTCTCTGGGCCTGATTCCTCATCTGTTCCATGAGATGATTAAGCCTGGGAGCCATCGAGGTTCCTTCCAACTCTAGTTTTATGATGCTTCCTCTCATTCACTTGACATTTCAAGGATCCCATGATTATCCAATTTCTCTGATGACATATATCCCTTGTAGCTTATACATAGTAAAGTATGTCATCAGAGAACTTTCAGTTATCTTTGCTAAATGAGGACAAAATTAGCATGGAAAATTAAAAGCCACCTATTACTCAGTGAAATATCCCCAAATCAAGGAGAAGAAGAAAGAAAAAGAAACAGTTGAGATTGGATAATTCACCAACTGGATAATGAGCCCTACATATTTAAATTTTAACTGCATTGCCTTTGGCAAGAACCTGCTAGCAAAAAGCATTTCGTGCACTGGTAGATTTGCATCTTGTGGCTTATATAAATTCATAGAATTCTGGAGTTGAGAGAGATCTCAACAGAACATCTGTTCTAGCCCCCTCCCTTCAAGCAGGTAAGATATCAATATCCCCGTTTTAGAGAGAAGGACAACAGAGGTTCAAGGAGATTTTCCAAAGATCACCTATTCAGTTGGAGGTGGAAGGATAAAGGGAAGTAGAAGCTGGTTCTTCTATTTGTGGTGGGAAAAGAATGCAAACAGAACATTTGTAGGCAAATCATGGGCAGATTTCCATCTAATTGTTCATCTAATTTGTGTCAATTCCTCTTAAAACCTAAACATCACCGGCCTCAGCCACTTCCCAGCTGTGTGACCCTGGGCAGGTCACTTGACCCCCATTGCCCACCCTTGCCAATCTTCCACCTATGAGACAATGCACCGAAGTACAAGGGTTTAAAAAACAAAACAAAACAAAACAAAAAAAACCTAAACATCATATATAGCTGTGTGCTGCAGCAAGCCACTGGATAGGATGCTGGTGGAATAGTGTACCTATATGTACAATTCAGATATGCATTTGGGTAAAGTGATACCTACCATATGTAGATGGCATATACTCTCCTTGCCTTCCATACTGCTCCTCTCATTGATTTTCTTAGATGAATCAGGATGCTTCATTATCTTTGGGGGACTGCCTCTACCCCCCTGAAAATTCCTAAGGGGAGATGATTCATATAACTCTGTTTTGGGGAGGCACAGCAGCTGTTATAGTCCAAGGATTCCCCTGCTGCCACTACATTTACTCTAGGCTTCTGGGATTTCTGCTATTCGCTCCTGTGTTTCTGGGGAATGGAAAAGAGCTAAGCATTTTGTGGTTGTTAATCCCAAATTCTTGTTTGAGAAATGCCAAACCTTTGTGAGTAAAATGCAAGATATAACTGCTTTAATAAACAGTACTAGGCATTGAACCTTAACTAGGTCAGTAAAATGAGAAATTAACCACAACACACAAAAATACCAGCCATTCTCTGAGGTCACATAGAAGAGAAAAGCTTGTTGATTTCCAATAGATCACCATGGTAACATTTTCTTTTAGATTTCAGTTCTTAGTGTCACATTTACCATCTGTAGGAAATATGTTAGCTATTCATTACTACCTTACATTGCACATAAACTATTTGGGGCATATATATGATGATGAATTATGCATCTGCAAGTTGACGTCTCCAAAAAAAACCAAAAAAAACATGGGTAGGTCCATGTTATAAAAGTAGTCTTCATTTTAATTCGTTAAAAAGTGGGGGAAAGACTTTAGAAAGTGGTGATTTTTTATTGGTCATTAATTAGACCACATACAATTTGAATAATATTTTTGAAACTTTACACATACATATATGTGTACTCAAATATATATATATATATAGATATGCATGGAATCTGTTTTATTCTGTTAACACTTTGAAAGGCAGTTCTTCTATATCTTTGACACACACACACATATCCAGGTTTCTCTAGTACTTTGATGATGGGTCTGGCAAACCTCTTTATTCCTACCACTGACTCAAGTTGCCATTGATTGTGTTATCCCTCTTTTTTGGAGCCATTGAGTAGTACAACCTTTTGTTGGGCAACCTTTTGAGCTTGGTGTGTCAAAATTCAACCAAAAAACAAGCAAAACTTGGGTGGTGTCACCTTGAGAAATAAAACATAATTTTGCAATACTTACAGTATTTAAACTATATATATATT
>NW_025372045.1:0-10716 GCF_016433145.1 Gracilinanus agilis | reverse complement strand
TATATATATACCAAAATGTATATATATACCAAAATGTATATATATATACCAAAATGTATATATATACCAAAATGTATATATATATACCAAAATGTATATATATACCAAAATGTATATATATATACCAAAATGTATATATATACCAAAATGCATGCAAGCAACTATATATAGTTGCTTGCATGCATTTTTCCCCCATTGGATTGTGAGCTCCTTGAAAGCAGGAACTATTATTTGCCTTTTTTTTGTATCTCAAGTATTTAGTACAGTAGGTGGTATATGACAGTCCCTTAATAAATGCTTGTTGACTTGACGGACTCTGTCTCTCTCTTCTCAGTCTCCCTTTGCTGGCTTTATCTCAGAGGTTTGGCTAGAACTGCTCTCTCCTGGCTAGCCACTGGAATGCATGGGTTCCAAAGCATCTTTGATAGGTTGATTCAGTAGAGTTGTTCTAACTTGGTCAAGATAGCAGGGTTGGAGTATTTTAACATGACTTTATGTGGAATGAGGTTATTCATTGATTCAATTGACTTCCACCCTTATGTTAGGATCCTGGGGTGAATGAGATGTTCAGAGAGAATTGGCACCTATGGTGTGAGAGTTTGATGAGCCCTTTTTAGGCCTGCTTATCTACCTTAGGTGGTTATGAGTCACCCGATTCTCATCTGTGGCTTTAAAAAACTATAACACCCTCAGTGGCCATTCTCTGGTAAAACTGCATGGGCAGATGGGCTAAACCAGGTTGACGATAACAAACAGGCCTTCTGGGAAATGGGCATATAAGAACAATTTGTTCCAATGGTCCCGAAGGAGGCCGAAGCAGGCACTGTGGAGGCTTACAGCTTGGTGAGACATCAAAGGTCACCCACTGCATCCTGGGCCATCACCAATCATCCTGACTTTTGGTTTACCACTGGACTTGAATGACTCCAAAAGAGAGAATGAGGCTGACAACTTTGTGCAATTCTGCCTCACTTAAATCTAATGTGTAAGTCAAGACATTTCTACAATGATATCATCAGTCCTCTTTGAAAAACCAATAACAACGATCATGGCTCTATGATGGGGAAGAGACCATAGTGGTCATCTAGTTCCCTACTCATATATTGTATGAGTATAATACAGTTTGCCTGCTTGTATGTTGTAAGAGCTATGATATAGTACAAGCTACAATATAGCATAAAGTACAATAAAGATGAGAAAACTGAACCTCCAAGAAAATAAGTGGCTTTTCCAAGATCATGCACAGGTGACTTTGGTATATAGTAGAGTTGGTTCTCTGACTCAGTTCCTATAATTTTAAATGAAGTGCTCTTTCTACTGTACCATGCTGGCTCTATTTCAAATTTGGAAAGAATCACAGGTGTCATCTAGTCTAATTGAATTGGAAAAAGACTCCCCACTATAATATAATTGGCAAATAAATGCTCATTCAACTTCTCCTTAAATAACTCCAGTGACATCCTCCAAGGCATCCATTCATTCTACTTTGGGGTAGTCCCAATTGTCAAAAAAAATTTATGACACAATTTGCCTCTTTGCAATATTGCTTCTAACTTGTTGTAGAGGGGAGAGAAAAAGAGGGGAGGGAATAACAGAGGAAGGAAGTTAATGAAAGAAGAGAGAAGAAAGAATAAGAGGCAGGAAGAGAATGGAAGGGAGAGAAAATGGAAAAATAAGTGGAGGAGAAAGAGACAAGAAAATGATAGCTGACATTTAAATGTATTAAGTAAGGGATAGATACACACTTATTCAAACACAGGGAGAGACTATTCAATAAATATAAAATGTATTTTAAAAATACTTAAATTCTTGACAGCTGGGAGAAGGGAAAAGATAGTGAAGGGGAAGGATACAGAAGTAATCTACTTTGACAGCCTTTTGAAAGGCTTATTAACTGATTAAACAGTGCTCCTAGCTCTTTTCTAGCTCTTTATCTTTAAACCTTCAGAGGCTTTGGTCTGAAGGGGACAGGGGGACAGTCCATCAGGAGGAAATCATTCTTTGAGCTACATTGGTAGTAACCAGAGGGATATTACCTCCAAGGACAACAGGAGGACTAGAGGCTTCCAGCCTTGTCTAGACTTTGCTAATGGACTTTTCTCAGTACTTATTTAATGTTCTTTACTACTCCCTACTTTAAAAAAATCTTTTCTCCGTCTTGTTTTATGACACTTCTCTGGCTCTTTACCATTTTAAAGAGACCTGCTTGTGTCTCCTCTCTTATAACCCAATCCTCCTCCCAACCCCTAGCTGTTATTCCCAGGGCTCAGTCCTTGCCCCTTATCTCCCCTCTCTATATTTTTTCCTCAGATAAATAATCCTCTGTGACAGCTTTAATTTCCACCTCTATATGACTTTCCCTAACCCATATTTCCTTTTGGCCATTGCCAATGGTGATCACCTGATCTTCAGGAAGCTCGATGATCTTTTCCAGGGAAAAAGATGAAACAGCAGTGGCTGTGAGAGTCAAGGACAGCTTCTCCATGATGTTATGAAAGATTTCTCTTACAGCTGTGGTGGTAAAACCTTCTTTCTATCAGTATCCCCATGAGATATGTAAAGTCATGAGCAGACCAATAAGTACAGATGAAGAACAGCACTGGGGAGGGTATAACTTCATAGATGAACTCAGGGGTATTCAGGTAGTAGCACTTTTGATGTAAAACCCTTTTCAGGGATGCTCATTCACTTTTGGTGTCTATTTTTCCCCCAGTTCTCACCTGTGGCTGTATCATGTTCAATGGTGGATAGGTAAATACAATGAAGGTAACCAACACCCCTCAAACTCTGAGTTAGGGGGATGTTTTGTTTGTGCAAATCCTTTTTTATTTTCATGAAGTCAAAGTTTTTTTTTACATATATCATTAATCAAGACCTATTTCCATATTATTGATAATTGCAGTAGGGTGATCCTTTAGAGTCTACATCCCCAATCATGTCCCCATCTACCCATGTGATCAAGCAGTTGCTTTTCTTCTGTGTTTCTACTCCCATAGTCTCAGTGTTCCATCTCATAAGTTCCTCAGAATTGTCCTGGGTCATTGTATTGCTACTAGTAGAGAAATCCATTACATTCGATTGTTCCACAGTGTATCCGTGTCTGTGTATAATGTTTTCCTGGATCTGCTCCTTTCACTCTGCATCAATTCCTGGAGGTCATTCCAGTTCACATGGAATTCCTCCAGTTATGAAATAATTTTTGAGTAGCTTGATGGATATGGCACTGAATAGGTAAATTAATTTAGGTAGATTTGTAATTTTTATTATATTATCTCAGCCTATCCATGGAAAATTTATGTTTTTTTTCCAGTTTTTTAGATCTGACTTTATTTGTGTACAAACAAAATGTTTGTGATTATATAGTTCCTGAGTTTGTCTTGGCAGGTGGATTCATGGTATTTTACAATGTCTACTTTTATTTTAAATGGGATTTTTCTATCTTTTGCTGTTGGACCTTATTGTAGTATATAGAATCCCAATTATTTATGTGGGTATATTTTATATCCTGCAACTTTATTAACATTGTTGGTTGTTTTGATAATTTTTTGGCTACTTCTCTAGAATTCTCTAAATATATCATCATATATTTGAAGAGTGATAGCTGAACTTGAATTGACAATTTTTGAACAAAGGAGTGATTGATTCCTCTGTTTTAGGAAAGTCAGTCAAATAGTGGTGTGCAGGAAGGATTGAGGGAGAGATTGAGGGAAAGGAAATAAGTGAAGAAACAAATATGATAGTTCAGGAAGAAGGTAAGGATTGAAAATATTAGTTTAAGGAATGGCTCTCTGGAAAGGAGTTAGGAAAAGGATACTGAGGGGAATTTTGGTGATGTTAAAAAAAAGACATCAGTAAAAACATTTTGAAAAAAAAAGGTAAGAAAATGGGTCCTATGCTACTTTGTGGCAGTAGGAAAGAAAGTGAAGGCAAAGATTCCAGAAACATTATTGTAGATATATAATGAAGAGGTCTTGGCCAATGAATAAGTGACAATTTTGAGGAGGAGGAAGAGAGAAGAAGAATCCAAAGACTGAGCCAGAAATAATGTTTTGGGTGATTAGGCAAACTTTTTCTCTTTTCTTAGAAATGGGGGAAGTCAGGAAGAAAAATAGGTATTTGGGAAAGATGAAGTTTGTTTCGTTTGGTCTGAGGTATCAGAGGGACATCCAGGTGGAGATTTCCAGCAGGCAGTTGGAATCAAGGCTGAGGTATCATACCATGTTACAAACATATGGTACAAGTGGCATAGTGGATAGAGTGCTGGGTTTGGAATCAGAAGACTCATCTAAGTTCAAATCTGGTCTCAGATGCTTATTAGCTATGTGACCTAGACAAATCATTTAGTCCTGTTTGCTTTAGTTTCCTTATCTGTAAAATGAGCTGGAGAAGGAAAAGATAAACCAGTCTAGTATCTTTGCCAAGAAAACCCCAAATGGGGTCAAGAAGAATTGGACACAACTGAAAACGAATGATCATCACAAGACCCACAAATGACCTCTCTCTGAACTTATGTTCCAAAAAATAGTTTGTACAGTACCATTTAGCACTGGATTACTTTATATACCCTCCCTTTATTTCATTTTTCTCTAGCTAGATGATAGACTCCCTAAAAATAAGGTTTATCTTATATTTCTCTTATAGCCCCCACTCAGCTGGATGCATGCTGAATTGCTAATGTAAAATTGAGGACTTATTATTGATTGATTGATTTGATTGATAAGTCCTAGAATAGAATCATTTGACACACTCCAAAAGAACATCTATATTAAAGATTCTCAAAGTATGGTCTATGGACCCTTAATGGCTCCTGAGACCCTTTCCAGAGGAAGGGATGGAAAAATTTTATTAAGCTTGTACCTACTGCCAGAAACAATGCTAAGTGCTTTATAAATATTATTTATTTGATTGTCACAACAATGCAAGGAGATAGGTGTTATTAGTATGTCTATTTTATAGTTGAGGAAACTGAGGCAGACAGAGGTTGAATGAGTTTTCTAGGGTCATACAGCTAAAAAGCTTCTGACCCTCATTTCAACTCAGGTCTTCTTTGACTCCAGATCTGGCACTCTATCCACTGTGTCACTGAACAAAAAAACAAACTTCATGATAATCCCAAGATGTTACTTGCCTATTAAAATACTCCTTCAATTATACATTTTTGTGAGGCCAAATTCTCTTTGTATGCTTCAACCAAAATAAAACTACTGAAACAATGTGAATACAGAAACAGATTGGGGCATCCAACTGTAAGAACATGTAAAAACGACCACTCTTCTCACCACAGATTTTTTTGGGGGGTTGAAAAATATAATTATTTTCATAAAATATGTTATTTATCTTGATATGTCATGTATTTATTATTTTCAAATGAATAATTTAAAAAATATTCCATTTTAATTTCTAATACGGTAAATATTTATGGATAAAAACCTACTTAAGCAAAAGCTTTTAGAGGAGGATCCTCAGAAAATTTTAAGAGTACTGCATCTCTGTATAATCTGTGCAATGAAAATTAGCATAGACTAGAATCCTTTAAGGATGGGAAATTACTAGCTGTCCCAGCTTTGCTACTTACTATTTATGTGAAAAAAAATATGACCTTCCTGGTCACTGTTTGGCTCTAAATTAATGTCTTCTTCTTTGGTTAACAAAGTATGGTCTGAGGACCTCTGGAGGTCCTCAAGACCCTTTTGGAGGGCCTGTAAGGATAACACTATTTTCTTAATAATAATAAAAATATTTTAATTTTCAATATGACATCTAAATTAATAGAACTCACAAATAAAATCTCTTAATGGTCAGTCCTCAACTATTTTTATGAGTGTAAAGGGGACAGATATGTGATGCATGGATAGAGTACTGAGCTTAGAATCAGGAAGACTTATCTTCCTAAATTCAAATTTGGCCTCAGACACTTACTAGTTGTGTGACCCTGGACATAGTCATATAACCCCGTTTGCCTCAATTTTTCATCTGTAATATGAGCTGGAGAAGGAAATGGCAAACCACTCCAGTGTCTTTGTCAAGAATACCCCAAATGGGGTCAAGAAGAATTGGACACAAGTGAAAAATGGCTGGTCCTGAGACCAAAAAGTTTGAGAACTGCTATATTAATAATAATAAGATGATAATGCTATTATTCAATTAATTTTTATTACACATTAGTAATAAGGTAACATTATTATTACTACTATATTAATCATGTAAAAATAATTACATTATTTTATAGAATCACAGATTCTTAGAGTTAGAAGGGATTGCAGAGGTTATCTAGTTAAATTTGTACATTAGCTGGAACTCTTTCTTCAGCATATTCAACAGTGGTCATTCATCCTTAACATGACTCAGTAATTTTCTATTTCTTGAGGAACACAACTTTGTGGCATTCCCCTGGCCTACTGATTTAGTAAGCCTTTGGAAAAAGGAAATGAAATTGATGTTGATGACCTCATTTTGGTTCTATGTAACCATTATTTCCCTTTCTAAGTGCTCACTAACCCTGTCTTTCTTTTTCCTAGAACATTGTTAGGCATCAAATCAGAATTTCCATTCCATAGTTTGAAGGTCCCATGATTTCCCCATTATTTGAAAATATGATGACATTTGGCTTTCTCCAGTATATTATCTTTTCTCCTAGTTTCTATTACATTTTTATAAAGTAAAAATTTAAGAATTTTTTATTTAATATTAATTTCCAAATATTCCTTATCTCCTTTCCCTTATAAAATAGAATTTAAAAAGAAAAACAGTTCAGCAAAACCACTGACCCACTAACCACATATGAGAGTATTTTACACTAATAGTTTCCTACCTACTTTATTTCTTTTTTTCTTTGCCATAAAATATTTTGAATATTTTGGAATATATGGCATATTTTTCTGCTGTCAAAATGTTTTTTGGGACTTTTGTTTATGTCCTTGACCTCCTTTGATATCTGGACAAAGGGATATGGACATTTATCTTTATTTTTAAAATAATAATTCCAAATTGCTTTCTAGAATAGTTAAACCAATTCATGATTCCAGCAATTGTATATGTGCTCCTATTTATAAAGGGTGCACTCAAAATCTCTAACATTGACTATTTCTTTTTTTGTCAGCTTGGACAGTTTCTTAGGTGTGAAGTAAAATTATAAAGTTTTAATTTAAATTTTTCTTATTAGTGAGTTAGAGCAAATTTTTATGGTTACTAGTTTTAAATGCATTTGGGAATTATCTGTTTATATTCTTTGACTGCAGATTAGAGAATAGCTCTTGATCTTATATATTTACATTAATTCTTCATACATTATATATATGCATATATATACATATATATATCAGACTCTCATAGAGATATTTAGTGCAAATTTTTCCCCTTGACAATTTCCCTTCTTATACTTGCTGCACTGATTTGATTCCTACAAAAGCTCTTCCTTGTCATGTAATGAAAATTGCCAGTTCTATTTTTTTTATATCTTTGAGACATTGTTTAGCTAACTCCATATTCTGAAAAATAGATACCTTCATCTCTTCTGTTTAATATAATAATGTGATCTTTTATATTTAAGTTTATTATCTATTAGAAATTTATTGTGGTATATGGTGGAAGATATTGATCTAATCAAGTCTTAATCTAGGGCTAGAAATTTGTTGTTTTTAAAATTTTTTGTGTTTTTTTAAACATTTTGATAACTGTATTTCAATATAGTTTGATAATTCCATATAATTTATTTTATGCATTTAGAATCTTTATTCTGAGGAGTCCATTAGTTTCACCATTCTTTCATTAGGGTCCATATTAAAAAAAAACGCTGGTTTAAACCCTAGTTTAAACCTATTTTTTAAACAAGTGCTTTCATTTTCCACAGAAGTTCTTGACAAATAGAGAATTCTTTCCTAAGTACTTTTCTTCATGGTATTTCAATGATCACTGATGTCAACTTGGCAATCACATCAAATTCCCTGGAATATATTTTGCCTAGGTATGGTGATATAAATGCATTGAGAGCACTTAGGCCCTCTCTTCAATGAATTAGGGTTTCAATTCCCTAGGAACTATTTTCATTCTTTATTTCCTAGTTTGAACATCATTGTAGAGAGAAAGCAGAACCCAAATACAATTTGAGTAGTTTTGCCTTTTTTTCATTGTTTATTCCTATCATTATCATACCACCTGGAACACTAGTTTCTTCCCTCACAACCAAGAATTTTACATGGGTTCCCAGAATATAGGACTTGAGTCTAGAGTGGTTGGTTTGTGGAAAGAGGGTGTAAGGCCTGGAGAGACTGGAACACCTTGCCAGGGCTTTAAGCCCTGAGACTCTAGTTTAGACCCTCAAGGAACATTGAAGAAGTAGGATAATATACAGAGAAAAGAGTCTGGGATTGGAACTCAGAGGATGTGAGATTGAATTTTTTCTTGTTCAGTCATTTTTTCAGTAACGTCCTGAAGTCAACTCTTCCTTCATAAACCCAATTTGGGTTTTCTGGGCAAAACATTGGAGTAATTTGCCATTTTCTTCTCCGGCTCCTTTTAGAAATGAGGAAACTGAGGCAAACAGGGTTAAGTGACTTCCTCTGGGTCACACAGCTTTGTGTGTCTGGGGCCAGATTTGAACTCAAGAAACTGAATCTTCCTGACTCCAGACCCAGTATTCAATCCATCGTACTACCCGGTTGTCTCCTGTGTACTTGATAAAAAATGTATAATGACTCATGGGGGTATGGATGAATGGCAGTTTCCATTGATGGCAGGACCATGATCTCCTAATCTCTACTGAAGTTCCTTTTGAAGAAGTTCCTTTTGAATAAGGTATATCTTTCCATCATTATATTCCAATGATGAATCATATATCATTAAGTCTTAATGATAATTATGAGGTATTTTTTGCTTCTTTGCATTATTTCTAGTTTGCTTTGCTTACTTCCCATGCCATACATACACAGCCATATGTAGACAGCTGTGTTTATAAGTATTATTTCCGGTCTCTGTTGTACATGTTTTCCTATTTAGGGGTTCCTAGACTTTTTTCTGTTGTGGACTCCTTTCCATTCTGGTGAAGCCTATGGATCCCTTCTCAGAAAATTGTTTTTAAATGCACAAAATAAAATTGAAAAGATGACAAAGGAAACCCATTATGTTGAAATATTGCTTTCAAAATATACTATATTGTTTTTCTCTCCAAAAACATGCTCTGGAAAAAATAAATAAATAAGTAAAAGATATAGTCTGACTCCTTGAAATTTATTTATTTATTTTTCTGAAACATGTTTTTAGAAAAATAAATAAAAATTTTTTTAATTCATATTCTTCTTATGTCAGAGGTGCTCTTCACTTTATGCTTTAATCAAGCAAATCAACAGATATTCAAGCAATTGCATTCCTCTTGGCTATTTTGATAGGTTTGGCCTAGATGGTTCCTTAATGTACCTGCCTGCTTTGGGGGTTATGTGCTTCTCTGAAGTTGTCAAGTCATAGAGTCATTGGCAATATGTAATTGATAGAGGAAGTATTCTTGCCAATGAAACATGGATCATTGGGAAATCAGATAGGGATAATGAAATAGACAACAGCTGATCTATTTCATTAGACTTTCTTCCTGCTTCCTTTGAAATATTCAATGTCCAATATCTGTGCTAATTTTTATGGTACAGAAATCCAAACATCATTCTCAGAATCCATCTTTTAAAGTGTCTGTTCCCTTTTCAAATCTGTTTTTTTCCTGAAGTCCCTTCCTTGTGTGACAATGAAAATTCCACCCATATTGCTAAGGTCTACAAATTATTGCCCAGAATGGCAAAATTTTAGTTTTCATTTAGGCAAGACATGTTTGTCATGACAGTTTTTTTATCAGTTAAGTGGGCAGTGAATCTTGGAGTAGGGAATAAAGACCCAAGTTGGAATCTTTCCTCAGATTCTTACTAACTCTATGACGTTGAATAAGTCACTTAACCTCTATCTACCTGTTTTCTCAGTTTCAGCTTCAAAATGGGGATAATAATAGCACCTACCTCATAGGGTTTTTGTGATGGTCAAATGAGATTACCCATTTAAAGTGCTTTTCAAACTTTAAAGCACTTTATAAATTATGATGATAATGGTGATAATGATGATGATGATGATATGGTTGCCTGTTGATTGTAGGTATTTAATAAATGTTAATTGAATGCCATCTGGGACTAGCATGATGCCAGACATTTGCGGGGTTATAAAATAATGTTTTGATGTGTAGGTACATGAAAGCTAAGGTGCAAGAATAGGTATATGTAGATGTAGGAAAGTAGAGCTGATTTTGCCAATTCTATATTCTTAATGTTATTCTCAAAGTTGTAAGGAATATGGAATAAAGTGACATGTGGAATTCTACTCAGCCCTTAACTTGCCAAAAAGAATTCCTTTCTTAGTATCTGTGGCTTGAATACAGTAAGAAGAACTGTGTTGTCAAATCCATATGAATTATGCAAAATAGAAGAAAAACAAATGGCATAGCTAGGCCTTGGCAGCTGAAATGAAGAACCTATCAATTTGTGGTCAACTGTAAGGCTTTATATTAAAAAAAAAAGTTCTATTCAGTAATCGAGTGACTTCTGTACCAAGATCCCACAACTTGTTTCCCAAAGATTGAGGAGGAAAAAAAAAGTTTTTTCCTCCAATCTTTACTATGGTTTAGGATCTTAGGATGCTTGAAACTTTGTGGAAAAATGAATATAGTTCCAGAATATATATATATATATA
>NW_025372044.1:0-6428 GCF_016433145.1 Gracilinanus agilis | reverse complement strand
CTCTTCCTCCTCCTCCTCCTTCTTCTTCCTCGTTTGTCCTCCTCTTCCTCCTCTCTCTGTCTCTATTTCTGTCTTTATATCCCTGCCTGCACTACTTTCCCTCTCGTTCCTTATTTCTGTCTCTTCCTCCTTTCTCTCTCTTCTCTGTGTGCGTGTCTCTTTCTCGCTTTCTTTGTCTCTTTCCCAGGATGTCTCTGTGCCTGCTCCTCCCTCCCTCCCTCCCTCCAGCTTAAAGCAAATATAACCGATCTGGCTTTTTATTTTAACTCTAGAACAAAATGAAAGCTCTGTCTGATCATACGGGGGCAGCGAAATAACGGCGCTGCAACTGGCAGCTTAATCAGCAGAGAAAAGCTGCCCCTGTAAAGGCAGAGAATGATCAAACCCAGTATTTGACACACGACAAAAAGCTACAGTGATTGTAGGCACGACTTCATTGGGCTTCTTCCATCAAGTGCTCCTTCACTACTGCAGACCCCTCACAAGAATTCCTTCCTTTCCTCTATTCAAAGAAAGTCAAACAGAGAGCACATCCTCTGTGACTCCTCCAGAAGAGTAATCAGCAGAAGCTGGCCCAAAAGGCTGGCACCTTTGACAGAACAGCTGGAAGGCAGCTAAGTCAATACAAGGGGCAGGAGGGAGGAGGGGTTCCAGTCCTGGCTCTTCTATTATTTGCTCTAAATAGAACTCGGGATCCTCGTTAGAAAACATAGAAGTATCTCGGTTAGGGGTCCACAGAGGAAGAGAACGAAAGCAAATGAAGTCACCTCGTTTCCCCACTGAAATACCTTTGACTTTCGATCGACTCTATCAATTATTCCTGAAAGTCTTTCTCAGATTATACTTTTCTTCTTGACACAAACGTTGACCCGTTTCCCTGACTCGGCTCGTTGGGGATTTGCGTTTTGTACTCCTCTCTCTGTTTGTTGTCACAGAAAGCCATTGCTAATAAAGTTAGCTCCTAAACTTTCAACCCCCATTAGAAAGTCTAAACATTTGTCATGGCTTCTCATTTAAAATAATGAACGTGAATTAGAATCTGCTATCTATCCGCTATGGGGACCTCAATCATTGGAAAATCATCTTCAATGGCACCTTTATTTGTGCACGGCTAATCAGGTTGCCATCGAGCTGAAATACTCTTGTTCAGGACAAGGCAGAGGCTGGCCCGATCTTTCTGGATGTGGTAGTGCCTGGTGACGTGGGCCATTTTCCAAGATGGAAGTCACTTCTTCTCTTCTTTTCCCCTTTGGCTATTTGGTAAATCCTTGCCTTTCCCAGTCTGTTCATTCCGAGAAGGCAAAGGAAGAATCAGACCGGACTGTCTCCACAGCTCTATGAATCACTCACATACTGCTTGCCTGAGTGGAATAAATTCCATTTGATTCCCCATCAGTTGCGCCCCTATTGGTTCTGCGGGTCTTGGCACAGACAGACGAGCCCTTGAAATTCGAGGCTCCTCTGACTCTCTCTCCCTTTCCCTCCCTCCCTTTCTTCCTCTCTCTTTTTCTACCCCTCTCTCCAAACAGAAAGTCTCCCAAGGAAAGAAGGGACTTTGCCTCTGTCCTACCACTTCTCGCCTAACGAGCTAATTCTTTGAGGGAACAGAAGGGGCACTGAAGCTGCCCTGCCTCCCCACCCTCCGGGGCAAAGCGATCTGCGGGCACAGCATCGCCTCTAGCTTTGGCGGTTGGCATTCTTCCTTAGGGTTTGACATTTGGCTATTCCAAGATGGGAGGTCCCTGGCAAGGCAGAAGGTTCAGGAGACTCAGAGGGGCCAGTGGCAGCCCAAGGCAGTAGCAGTGGCCACTGGTGTGGTGGCGGTCCATGACAGCTACCAAGGACAGAAGTGCCTCTAGATGGATGGGAAGATGGCTGTCCAGAGGCAGTAAGGGCGCAAGGTAGTGGCATCCTTCTTGTTAGAGGGAAGTGCCCACTGTGGACCCACAAAGGCAATGATCCTTGGAGCCCCAGCTGAAAGGGGAACAAAAATGAGGTCCGCGATTTCTCCAAAGATCCCGCGTGGACTCTCCCTGCCTCTGCCTTATTACTGTTTGAGCTCACCAGGGGGGTGTTTTATACCAACTATTCTTTCAGTTTTGTTGTTTAGTCATGGCCGAGTCTCTATGGCCCCATTTGGGGTTTTCTTGAGAGAGATAGTGGAGTGGTTTACCATTTCCTTCTCCAGCTTATTTTCACAGATGAGGAAACTGAGGCAGATAGGGTTAAGTGACTTGCCCAGGGTCATACAGCTAGTACAGGTCTGCAGGGAAGATGTCTTCTTAACTCCAAGCCCACACTCTATCTACTTCACCACCTAGAGGCGAATTATAATACTACTTTAGCAAATACTTTGAATAAAAAGTAACTGAAATTTGGCTATGCAATGATATTTGAAGCAAGGGAGTGCCACAGCACAGGGTTCTAGACCTGGAGTCAGGAAGACCCGAGTTCCAATTTTACCTCAGACACTTCCTAGCTGTGTGATCCTGGGTATGCATTTGACATCTATTTGCTTCCATTTCCTCAACTGTCAAATGGGGAAAATATCAGCTCCACCTCTCAGAGCTAGTGTGAGGATTCAAGAAATCCTATTTGAAACACACTTGGCCATCGTTAAGCCTATATGCATGCTTTTATTGATACTCATGTCCAACTCTCTTTGACCCTGTTTGAGGTTTTCTTGGCAAAGGTACTAGAGCAGTTTGTCATTTCCTTCTCCGGCTGATTTTACAGACGAGAAAATGGAGGCAAACAGAGTTAAATGACTTTCTTGGGGTCATGTAGCAAGTGTGTGAGGTCAGATTTGAACTCAGGTCTCCCTGACTCGGGGCCAAGCACTCTATTTCCTACACTGCTTAGCTGCCCTTATGTAAATGTGAGTAATAAACTGTTGTTGTTGTTGTTGTGGTGGTGGTGGTGGTGGTGGTGGTGGAGTATGCCAGTGGGGGCTCATAATTGATAGAGTTAGAAACTTATCCCTTCCGAGTTACCCAGAGACCTGAGGACAGAGAGCAGCTCCCCCCACTCTGGGCACCCCACCCCGAGAGAGTGAGTGAAGTCTGGCTGAAATAGCTCCGAGGGGATACAGAAGGTTGCCTTTTTCTCCACTGATTCTCATCATTTTCCAGGACGTTTAAAATGCCAGGAAGCTTGGCCAGCAGGAGGAGGCGGCTCTCCTTTCTTCTCAAGGCTCCTCCCACCCGGGGGGGGGGGGGGTTCTCGTCTTTGCTCATCAGTGCTAGCCTCTTGATAATTCAGGGCTATTTTACTGAGTACAAAGCAGCGAGGAGGCACAGTGAATAGAGTGCAGGGCTTGGAGTCAGGAAATAGTCTCCCTGAATTCAAATCTGACCTCAGATGCTTCCTAGCTTGGTGAGCCTGGGCAAGTCACTGCACGCCATTTGCCTCAGTTTCCTCATCTGCAAAATGCACTGAAGAAGGGACTGGCCAACCACTCCAGGGTCTCTGCAAAGAAACCCCAGAGGGGCCCCAGAGAGTCGGCTGGGGCTGAACGACAGCCACCAGAGTGGTGGTTCTGACCAGTGTTTGGGTAATTGTTAGGAGATGAAAATTCCTCTCTGTGGATTTCTCGCTCTGGGCTTTATGGATTTGTGTAAATTCCCGGGAGATTTGGTCTCCCAACAGCCGGGGATGCACCCGATGGAGCCTCCGATCCTAACCTCGGGTTCTTGTGAGCCTAGGCCACGATCCTGGAAGAAGGGAGTGGGGGATTGACCCGACCCCTGACTGCGTCACTGTCCTGAGATTCCGCACATCCACCACAAGGAAGGCGGAGACTTTCACTTCTTCTTCAACCCCTCCCTTCCATCTTGGAGTCAATACTGCCTATTGGATCCAAGGCAGAAGAGTGGCCAGGGCTAGGCCATGGGGGTCAAGTGACTGGCCCAGGGTCTCCCAGCTCACGAGTGTCTGAGGCATGAGACGAGTCTCCTGGGAACAAAGCCAGCATGCTGCCCTGCCTCAGCTCCTAAAGGCGCTGCACTCAATGATCCCCAAATACTTGGCCCTGAAATGGTAGAAATCGCACAGCTTCATTTGTGAAGTCTGAATAAAGTGAACACAGAGTTCTTCAGGGTAGCCAAGTGGCTCCCACAAAAAGCCAGGCCTAGAGACAGAAGGTCCTGGGTTCAAATCTGACCTCAGACACTTCCTGGCTGGGTGACCCTGGGCCAGTCACTCAACCTCCACTGCTTAGCCTTTACCACTTTTCTGCCTTGGGACCAACGCAGGGGATGGGTTCTAAGATGGAAGGAAGGGTTCCTGTAGCCTGGGAAACCAGATCTGCAGAGATCTTCTTTAAGCATCCCTCTGCGGCAACCCGAAATCACTGGAGACAAGATAACGGGCCGCGACTCCTGAGGCTCTTCTTCCTTTCCGAGGGGCAGCGTCGAAGGGAGAAGACATCGCGCCAGGGACGGCCGTCTGGATTGGAAGGAGCTCCCTGGCAGTTGCTGGGCTTGGCATTGTTTAGAGGAAGATCTCGTCTGGCAGCCCCTTGACGATGGCTCCCCTTGGCAGGCAGCCAACAGAAGTGCTCCTCAAGGAGCCCTCCGTGGGCCGCCCTTTACCCTCCGCCTCCCAGAGTTCCTGGAAATCTTTCTCAAAGGCAAAATGGTGATTAAGCGATCAAAGGAGGCTTCGGACCACCGTGACCCCGGCAGGACAACGAACAACAGCGGCTCTCGTGGAGCCCTTCCCGTGTTCAGTGCGCTAATCATACTGCAGGGCACGGGCAGACACGGGGGGCAAACTCCTTCAATGAGATGGGAAAAATACGTTTGACTCTCGAGATTTTGAAAGAAAGAGGAAAAAGAGCTTCCCACTCCCCTGCTGCGAGGGGCTACGGGCAAACTTCCTGGCTCTCTCTGCTCACTTTTGGGGAGCCCCAAACCCCCACGTGTCAGCTTTCACCACTGAAGCTTAGTAACTGGTCTGTCACTTAGACTTTAGAGATTTGTCTTGGGCCCCGAGAGTCTGAGGCGGCTTTCTCATGGCAATACAACCAGCATGTGTCTCCAAGACTGACTCCCTGCAGGCTGGGCCAAACTGCCTCTCTAAAAGAGTTCCTGAGGGGCAGCTGGGTGGCTCAGTGGATAGAGCACCAAGCCTGGAGATAGGAGGTCCTGGGTTCAAATCTGGTCTCACTTGCTTCCTAGCTATGAGACCCTGGGCAAGTCACTTCACCCCCATTACCTAGCCCTTACTACTGTTCTGTCATGGAACCAATATATAGTATTGATTCTAAGGCAGAAGGGAAGGGTTTAAAAACAACAATAAAATTAAATAGACCCTGGAGCTGAAACCCTGACCTACCAGCCCGAATGGCCGCCTCGCCCTTTCTAATACCTGACATTCCATTTCTCATCTCTGTGTCTTTGTATGGACTGTCCGTCCTCCGCACCTGGACCACACACTTCCTCTCAGCATCCCCGCTTCCTTCTCTGCCCAGCCTGTGCTAATTTACTGGTGCTTCACTTCTTCCATTACTCTGTATGGACCTCACATTCATCTAGGTAGCGTTCCTTTCTGGGTTCATGTTGTGTCCGTTCCCTCCTCCCATACATGTTCTTGTTCGTTCGTTCGTTCGTTCGTTCGTTCTCTCTCTCTCTCTCTCTCTCTCTCTCCACCTCCCTCTCAATCATCTCAGCTCTTTGAGGTCAGAAACTGTTTTATTCTTGTCTTTGGACTCCCGAGTCTCATTCCTAGCAGGAATTATATAATCCTCATTCAAAAAGTGGCCTCCAGATTCTCCAGTCATTGTCACACATGTGTATATGGGCGTCTACATATGTATGTAACTTCTATATGTGATAGTAATAACTATGCCCAGAAAAATAACTGCTCTCCACACTGGCAATCAGGCACTCAACCAGCAAGCATGGGCCAGCCCCTGTGCTAGGGATACAAGGAGAGTTCCTGCCCGCAAGAAGCGCCCAGTCTGACGGGGGAGACCCCACCCAAGCCAATCCATCCAAACCAGCCCAATGCAGAAGAAAGAGGAAGGAGGAAGGGGCTAGAAGGGGCTCGACTCCCTGTAGAAGGCCTGCTAACAAAGGGAAGAGGAGCCGGTGACCCTGATGAGCCCAGTGGGGAGACACAGCTCTAAGTACAAGGAATGGAGCAACTTCAATATTCAGAGAGCCTCAGTTCCCAGTTTGGTCCCCAAGAACCAGGTCAGGTAGGAAGTGCCGGGTGTTCGAGATAAAGGACAAAGATTTTTTACAAAAGAAAAGATCACTTACTTGTCTGCCAGGCTTCTCCTGGAACCAGAGGTCCGGCTCTCCAGCCCTAACAAGGCTATGACCTGCAGAGTTGTTTGGGGGCAGCTGGGGAAATTGTGAAAGTGGGGCCAGGGCAGCATGGGAAGGATAATTTCACAAGCAGAGGGAAGGAAGGAAGGAAGG
>NW_025372043.1:0-6120 GCF_016433145.1 Gracilinanus agilis | reverse complement strand
TGGAAGCAGAACCAGAAAAACATTGTACACAGTAACAGCAATATTGTAGGATGATTAACTGTGATAGACTCAGCTACTCTCAGCAATACAAGGATCCAAGACAATTCTGAGGGACTTATGAAAAAGAATGCTTTCCACCTCTATAGAAAGAACTACTAGAGAAAAAATGCAGATGAAAACACATGATTTATCACTTGTTTATTTGGATATATGTTTTGGGGTTTTGGTTCTAGAAGATTATTCCCTTATAAAAATAAATAATAGAGAAAAATGTTTTGTGTGGTAATACATGTATAACCCAGATGGAATTACTTATCAGCTCTGGGAGGGGAGAAGGAAGGAGGGAGGGAGACAATTTGGATCATATAATTTTGGAACACTTACATAGAAAGTTATTATTAAAATTAAAAATTCCAAATTTTAGAAAATAAATACCAAAACCCCTCCAAAAACCTGAGTTCTAATCTTGCCTCTAATACATCCTATGTGACCCTGGGCAAGTCGATGGATGATCCCTGAGTCTCAATTCTTCACTGGATAAGAGGAAGATAATTCTTACCATGCAGGGTGATTATAAGAAAAATGTTTTGCACTAAAGAAAGATAAAATTAATTACTAACACTAGAAGAATCATGAAATTTCCCCCAAGAGAAGCCACATGACATAATTAATAATGGTTAAGTCTTAACTTTAAGGTTTGCAAATATTTTCCATAAACTATCTTATTTGATCCTCCACAAGTTACATGCTTCATGTTGTTTCCCTCCCCTCTTACCTCCCCTCTCCCAGAATTGACAAGCAATTGTCCACTGGGTTTTATCACTGTTATCACTCAAAACATATTTCCATATTATTCATTTTTAAGTGAATAATCTTATAAAACCCAAACCCCAAATCCTATACCTAAATTAACAAGTGATAAAGCAGATGCTTTCCTCTGCATTTCTGCTCCCACAGTTCTTTCTCTGGAAGTGGAGAGCATCCTTTGTCATGAGTCCCTCAGGATTGTCCTGGATCCTTGTATTACTGTTTAGTAGCAGAGTCTATCCCATTTGAATGCTGCTTCAGCAGAGAAAGAGACCTTGAAGTCAAAAGGGATTCAGCCTTTTCCCCAGTCATCTCCATAACTATTATCCTCCTTCTCCCACCAGAACCTTGGACTCACCTAAAGCACCCTCTATGTTTTACTTGGTGAGCTTTCACTTCATCTTGTCCCAGCCAAGCCTCTAAGATCCTTCCCTGCTATCTGCACTCCGAGAATCATCTGCCTTCCTAGCATTCCTTCTAACTTGTCTTTCCCCATCCAAAAGTAGGTTCCGTGAGGGCAGGGTCTGTCTAGTTTGCTTTTTATTTGTAAAGCAGGCACTTGGGATGTGGTGACTTTCCTGCTGCTTTCTGGGCCTCCCTGTGCAGATATTCCCCATAAGGGAGAAAATTCCCCACATGGACCATTTATGATAAAGAACATGATAGGAGGATTTACTTCATTCTTCACCAAAAAGAGGTAAATGTAAACTTTGCAAATGATTTGATAGCAAAGCAAGCAGGGAGTGAAGTAGAAAATTGAGTGATCCCATGTGATGGTGAAGGAGGAACTCTGGGTCATCCAAAAGCGTAGATAAATGTGGATAAAGAGGCTGAAACTGGGACTTCAGTTTAAACAACATCACTATCACTGAAACTAGTTATATTCGTTGGGCCTTGTATAATTCTCTGTGTGTAAGAATTTTGGCATTTTTAAAACTGTATTTAAGAATCACAAAATATAAGTGTTGCTTAAAAATATTCTAGGAATAACATAATTGTTGAGTATAATTTAAGTTTAAAGTGATTTTTCTCCCATTTCTAATACTTATTAACTTTATAATCACAGACAAATCATGTAATCTCTCAGAGTTTATCCATAAAGTGGAATTTTTTTCTTATAACATCAAACCTGAACATTTCAATATAAAAAATGGAAAATAGAATTGTAATTAAACTACTTTTCTATATAGTTTATACATGTATATGTCTGGCACATATAATAATAGATGCTTAATAAATGTATACTGATTGATCATATGTATTACATTTAACATGATAGTAACAAAACTTCCCTGCTTGTCTTTGTCCCCTTTTAAATTTCTGCTCTTTTCTTTATATCTTAAATTATAAAATGTTTTGTTCATAATCTCTCTCTTTTCTTTTTTTACATCATTATGACAACTATCCAGTTTCCAACTCTATTAAGGGGAAGTCCTTCCTTGTGACAAATAACTATGGCCATATATTGGTCATGTCTGAAAAATGTATGTCTTATTTTGTACCTCTAGTCCAATGGTTCCCAAACTTTTTTGGCCTACCACCCCCTTTCCAGAAAAAATATTACTTAGCGCCCCCTGGAAATTATGAAACTATTTATTGAACTCAGAATAGAATGTAACACAAAAAAAGTGTGGCCATCACCGCTTTCCTGGATCCCTGCAGCACCCACCAGGGGGCGATAGTGTCCACTTTGGGAATCACTGCTTTAGTCTATCACCTCTTCTAGGATCCAAAAAAAATGCTTCACAAAAAAATCAAAGAACTTAACAAATGCTTTATCTACCTACCTTCCTACATAGCTAGCTAGCTAGCTACCTGTCTGTCCATCTATAGCTATCTATTCATCATGCCCAATCTATCTAGCATGTCTATCTTTATACATCTACCTTTCTGTCCTTCTGTCTTCCCATCCATGCATCAATCCATCCATCCATCCAACTATCTTTATATATATATAACATATATATATATATATCTTTAGCTATCCTTCTATCTCTCTCTCTGTCCTTCTGTCTCCCTGTCATCTGTCTAGCCATTCATCCATTTATCCTTCTATCTCCCTATTTATTTGTCTATCCTTCTATCTTCCCCATCTGTTTATCTTTCTCTCTATTGATTTCTGTCCTTCTATCTCTATCCATCCATCTATCTTGTCTATCTATCCTTTTCTCTATATCTCTACTAATTTATCTGTCCTTCTGTCTCCCTATATCTCTATTGATTTATCTATCCTATCTCTCCATCTATCCATCATCTATCTATCCTTCTATCTCCCTATCCTCTCTATATTTCTACTGATTTATCTGTCCGTCTGTCTCCCTATATCTCTATTGATTTATCTATCCTTCTATCCTATTTATCCATCCATCCATCCATCCATCATCTATCTATCCTTCTATCTTCCTATCTTCTCTATCTCTGTTGATTTATCTGATCTTCTATCTCCTTATCTTTCTATTGATTTATCTATCATCTATCCATCTATCTATCTATCTGTCTGTCTGTCTGTCTACTTCCTCAACATCTTCATATCCCTTCCCTTTTCTTCCATTCACACACCTATTATTCAGGCCCTCGTCACCTTTTGCCCGAATCATTGCAATAATCTCTTCTCCCTATTCCCTTCTTTCCATCATCTATGCTGCTGCTGCATCAGCATAAGGTACGTGTGTGCTGATATAGATTATATGCATGTTTACAAGGGTTTGTAAATGCAGCTCACAGGGAGGTGGGAATAGATGTCTATGGAATATTACCATCCCTCCTTCTTAATGGGATTGCCTAAAGGGGAGCAGTAAATTGGGACCATGAGGCTGGCCTGCTCTGCTCTCTTTAGAGAAGAGATACTGGACTAGAATGAGAGCTATCTGCATCCTCTGGCCCCCTCCCCACACACACAGTATACTGTTTATCTAAGGGAAATTATTTTTAGATTCATATTGCTTTCCTGATATCTATCACTCATCCAGGAAGGAAGATCTCAAGCTACAGCCAAAGCCTTGACTCCCTTCCCAATAAATATTAGTTACATGAAGACCATCACAAATAATAAATAGTGAATGAGCCCATTTATCTAAGGCAATGGCAAACAGAAATTAGAGAAGTAGTACAGATGAAAATATACCAGGCAATAATACCATGTGAATGAAATCTCACACTGGGAGATATATAACTCAGCTCAGCTAAAAAAAAAGTCCCTTATCTCACCTAAGAGGAAATTGCCCAAAGTTTGGAGTGTGGCACCCTGGAAATCAAAGCCATATCAAGGCACTGGTTCCTCTCCATGCCAACTTCTCAAAGTCTTTCTGTCCCTCCAGCGGCCTCTGAATAAAGCTTAGAACCATATATATGGTTCTCTCTCAAGGTAAGGAACAAGTAGAAAAACAAGTGGAATTTCTTTCCCCTCCCAAATGCTGCCCCTCACGCTGGGGACTGGAATAACCATTTTGTCCACCAGTGATCCCAGGATACACCTGTATTCCTAAAGCACAGATCTAACCACATCAGTCTCCTATTCAAAAATCTTCTTTGGCATTTTATTTATTGCCTCTATGATAAAATGTAAACTCCTCAGCCTGGTATTTAAAATTCTCCATAATTTGGTTCCCACCTACTTCTCCAAGTCTTATTTCACATTATTATAACCCATGACTAACTCCCCAAAGCTCTACATTCATTCACATGGGCATGCTTGATCTTGGGGCCGAGCCCCAATGAAGGTCATTTTCTCCATTTTTCTTTTTTCATTAATTCTTTTGCCATTCTCAATATTTGGTTCTTGCAGATGAATTTTGTCATTTATTTTTCTAGCTCAATAAATTAATTTTTTGGTAATTTGATTCAGATGGCATTGAATAAGTAGACTCATTTAGGTAGGATTGTCAATTTAATTATATTGGCTTTATTCATCCATGAACAGTTAATATTTCTGTAGTGATTTAGATCTGAGTTTATTTCTGTAAAGAGTATTTTATAATTATGTTAGTGGATCTCCTGGGTTTATTTTGGCAGGGATACTCCCAGGTTTTTAATTCTAATTCTCTCTCTGGTTATTTTAAATGAAGTATCTCTTCTTGCAGAACTTTGTTAGTAATATATAAATATGCTGATGATTTATGTGGGTTTATTTTATATTCTACTACTTTACTAAAATTATTGATAGTGTCAGCTAATTTTTTAGTTGAATCTCTAGGATTTTCCACATGTACCATCATTTCATCTGCAAACAGAGATAGTTTTATTACCTTATTCCCTCCCTTTTGACTCATGTCCCCACCTCTTGTTTACTCCAGAAAATCTCTCTGAATAACTCAGATGTATCTCATGTTTAGGTTTCTGCAAATATGAATAAAAAGACATCAGCTCCCATGCAAGAACCCAAGGTAACACATATCCAGTAGGAAAGATTTAATTTCACCCCATAGAAAATGGAAATGATAGAACTCCATAGAGGGCGAGAAAAAAAACATGTATGGCATTTCCAAAGACTTACAGCAACTCATATGCAGATACAGAAAACAAATTCAGTGGGACATTTGGACACCAGCATGCAGAAATAGGATCTCCAAATATTTGTCTGCAGGAACTTCTGAAGATAGTGAAGCTGTCACTGCCCCTAGGAAAGACCTGTGATCCCCTTGTCCTGGGTGGGTGAGGAGAGGAAAGACTGCATGAAGAGAAGCTAACAAATATGAAAGTCTTGGCTTCAGAGTTTCCACAATAGACAGGTAGATCAGCTTCATTTTTGGCTTGCCAAGTCATCCTAGCCAGGAAGAGCCTGGAAAATTTGAGTGATGAGAGGTTGAGAGACTATAAGAGGTAAGAGTGAGGTAGAAGATTATTTACCAGGATTCCAGGGAGCTGCTTCCAACTGCCCAAGTAAAATGATGTCTGGCAAGAGGTAGGTCTGATTGTGCTGAATTTTCATGAAGTGACTCTCTTCCCTTCTTCCTTTCTCTCTCTAAGAGGACAGAGGTTGATTCCAAAGGTTTCCTGTTTTGTTTTGTTTTCAAAGTTTCTGTGTACTTTCTGTTTTAATCAGTACCACTGTCAACTTAGATATAGACTTGATCAATCATAACTACTTTGATTTCCATACTTCATTATTTGTGAATGGGGAGTTACAAAAAAAGATGGAGAAATGGTATATGTTCTAGAAAAAGAGAAAGAGGCAGGAACAGACATGTTGTCTAAATTGTCCAAGGGTAGAAGGAGTTTTCTTTTCCCACCCTCAAGCTCAGGGGTTTCTTTTCCCACCCTCAGGGAGCTCAGGATCTACAAAAGAGTTTTTCTTAATTATTATTATAAATTATA
>NW_025372042.1:0-2940 GCF_016433145.1 Gracilinanus agilis | reverse complement strand
ATATATATATATATACATATATATAACTATATAACTATAGACATTGGATCTCATTTTCCCTACCTCGGTGATGGGTCCAAGCATTGCATGGTTAGAAAGAACACTTCAAATCTGAGCAAATCCAAAGTTTTTCCAGTGACAGCATCAAAGTGGAATGCCACAAGAGAAGAGGGCGAATAGGCTGTAGGCAAAAATTTTTAGCTTCTATAAGTCTACCTTCTAGGTTTAGCTCCTCATTGGTGGCTTACCTCCAGGGCAGGCTCTATTGGTCTTCTATTCAAGAGTGTGGAACCCTCTTTCCCCTCCTTTGGAACATACACAGATACTCTCTGATTGCATCTTTGGGGCCATAATGAGTTAAGGATTTATATTGTGTGATAACAGGAAGTCTTTCAATGAGTGACTGAGTCAGAACTGTGTAGATCCACTCAAGGGGCTACTTCCTGGCCAACTGAGTGGAAGGCACTATGCTAGGAGCTAAATATGTTCCAAAACTTCATTGATTCCATGAGCTTGCTGATCTGTTTGCTCCTGCCAGTGACACTGATTATAACACACCTATGCCTGCCCAATGTTCATACATTAAATATAGTTTATATTATCTGACTGATTTAGTAGAACTTTCTTCAAATTCTCTTGATACTATGGCAACGTAAATGAAGTGATGTTAACCATCGTAAATCTAGAACATAGTAAGCATTTAATACGTTCTTGTTGACTGATCCAACTTGACTTGCTGAGAAGTCAATTGATCTTTTTTCCATCATGCATTTCTTTGATGACATTCCCTGTGTTGTTTCTCCCTGCCTGACCCCTGTGCTATTCTAAATCCCACTTGGGACACCTGGAGGACCCCCTTAGAGAGATGGCCCCAACTGAGAGCCCCATCCCCAATCCTCTTCCCTCCCTCAGGCCATCTCAGATACCATCTTCATTCTTCCTGCTGTAAGGGGTAAAAAGGGGTTTTGATTGGGTGAATATTAAAAGTTTGGTCGCCAGGGAATTGAATAATTATCAATCCCCAATTAAAGAATAACCTCAAGTCAAAATGACTTTTATGGAAGTTTATTTACAAATGAGAAGAGAGAGAAAGTAAGAAAATTAGAGAGAGGATAAAGTAAGATAATTAACCTGACAGACTAAATAATTCGCTTAGGTCCCTGGTTTAACCCAAGCAGATCTAACTAGTCCTCAATTGGAAAAAGGCCAAGCCTTGAGCCAAGGGCTGAGACCCAAAGACTTTGGAAACATATGAAGCAAAAGCTTCAGTCACAGAGTCTCTTTTGAAAAGGAAGTTCCTTAAGAGAAGTTCAGAAAGATTCAGTCTTTACACTCGCCACATGGAATTCCAAAGGAAAGATTTAAGAACAGTCTCACCAGTTCCAGATCTCCTCCAAGTCCCATCACGATCCAGTAGAGAGCCTTCCCTACTTAGCCTTACCCTGGAAACCAGGTTCCCTGCTCCATTCAGACCCTTAGAGCTAGTCTATCCTTCCCAAATATGAGGAGCCTCTTCTTTCCATGATCTCCACCCATCCTGAGGACTCCTGGATCTTGCCAACTATATTCCACTAATGCTTAAGAATCTTGGAATCTTCCTACCCAACTTTCAGCCAAACCCTCTTATCTTGTGTTATCATTTGTAATTAAAGTGTGAGCACTTTGAGTATAGTGGGTGTCTCTCTCTGTATTCGAAATACTTAGCACAGTGCTTAATAAACAGAGAATAACTGTTTTTTTCATTAATTAAGTCAGTCTCTCAAAGTTTCCATTTCATTTTCTCATCTGCAAAAATACCAAGACATAGTAATGCTTGCATATTTCTCTGGCAGGGCTGTGAGGAAAACATTTTGCAAAATTTAAAATGCTACATCGATATGAATAATTGCTATTTCTACTAAGAACCAAGACTCTCTGCCTGGTCCACTATCATTTCTGTGTATTTTTTCATTTCTTCTAAGAAGAAAAAAACATTAAATGAAGCTTTCATCTGTATCATCTCATGTGAACCTCATCACCATCTTAAGGTCATTATGGGTACTCTCCATTACCCCAACTCCCTCTCCCCACTCTACATGTGGAAGAAGCTTAAATCACATAATTCCCCTCTAACTTTATTAACTTGTCTGGGTGATGTTTTCAAAACCCATCATTATTTCATTAGGTCTAATGAGAAGAACATGGTTTGCTTCTCAAGTTTGTCTTGGGCTATTAACTCTAATGATGAGGCATCCCATGATGACTGCACATTGATTACAAGATCACATATGTAGCAAGTCACTTAGTCGTTAAACCATAGGACCTAAAATGACTTCTTTTATATTTTATTGCAGCTATGTTTCTCCACAGGAACACATAAGATCCCAACTGAGGATCTTAATGAGTCACTGAGGGAGTCAAGGGCAGGAGGGTAGTTGCATCTGAAAGTAGAGAACAGAGAGAGATTTTTTAAAATACATACACCAAGTAGAGCTGAAATCAGAGTAGCAAAGAGAAGTTCTTGCCTAGGCGTTGACCTCTCTAACCAGTCCTTGGGGGATGCACTTTTTCCTAGTTAGCTGGGAGCACTTTCACCATTCACAATAGTTCCCTGCCTTTCTGTTGCCTGAAGCACAACCTTGTTCTCTTGCCTGGCCTTGGGCCATAATCCCCAGAAGCCAGTTGTTATGGCCTCTCCTTCCTAGATTGGACTCTCAAGAGTGCAGATATGGCTCCCAAAGAAACTGCACTGCCCTCACTTCAATTGTCCTCTATAACAACACCAAGACCTCATTGTAAAATGCTTCTGTCTTGACCTTGGGAAGAAGAAAAAGAGAGCAACTGATTTATACACCAGTGAATTCAGCCAATAGGGTCATTCTCAATGATAAATTCATGGAGCTTTAAGTGAAAATTTAAGAGAAAAGAAAAATTTAAGGAAGGAAGGAAGGAAGGAAGGAA
>NW_025372041.1:0-4575 GCF_016433145.1 Gracilinanus agilis | reverse complement strand
TTTGCCATTTCTTTCTCCAGCTCATTTGATAGATGAGGAAACTGAAGCTAACAGGGTTAAGTGACTTGCTGAAGGTCACGCAGATTTGGACTCAGGAAGATGAGTCTTCCTGATTCCAGGCGTGGCACCTAACTGCCCACGACACTATTAGGGGAGTCTAGAAGACTCACCCTTAGGGGAAGGGGCCCATGACTTGGCTTGGACATAGAGAACAGAGATAATAATAGCTGACACTTATATAGCATTATAAGGTTTACAAAGTCCTTTATAGTTATTTTCTCATTTGATCCTCACCACAGCTCTGAGAAGTAGGTTCTACTATTATTCCCATTTTACAGGTAAAGAAACTGAGGTGGAGAGAGCTTAAGAGACTTGTATCTGTCAAGTGTCTAAGGCTTGATTTGAACTCAGATCTTCCTGACTTCAGGCGCAGCACTCTAGCCAGCTGCAAGATTCAAGGAAAGGGGAAGATACTGGAAGTGTCGTCTTCCATTGCCCTTAAGGAAGCAGTAAGGCCAAAGGAAAGGATGTGGAGCCTAGCAGAACCTGGGTCTGAATCCTCCAACTACAACTTGCTGTGTGGCCCTGAACAAGTTACTTAACCTCTGTCTGCTTCGATTTCCTTGTCTATAAGAGGCTCAGACTAGCTGGCTTCAAAGGTCCCCTCCAGCTCTCCGGGGTCCTAAACTCCTCCAACCTTGAATGAGTTCTTCATTGCTTTGGTCCTCAGTTTCCTCATGTGTAAAGTTGCACAGGGTGGTCTCTGAGGCCCCTCCTACTTCTAGAGCATGTCGCTCTGATGCTCTGATTCTGCCTTATTATAGCTCTGGCAGGTAGAAGTGGGCTCAGGAGCCAGAGGTAGAGAACAGGGATAATAGAGAACACTAAAACCAGTCCTGCCTACCTGAGAATGAGGACTCCTAGAGTCCCATCAGCTGAGGGACATAGAGATCCATAGCAGAAGGACTAGCTGACATATGAGGAGGCTCCATATGGAAGGAAATATTGGTGCACTGGAAGCTAGACAACATGGTGGGTAGAGCACCTGCTCTAGTGTCAAGAAGACCTGCGTTCCAATCTGACCTCAGACACTTACTATGTGACCCTGGGCAAGTCACTTACCATTATTTGCCTCAGTTTCCTCATCTGTAAAATGAATCGGAGAAGGAAAAGGCAAATCACTTCAGAATCTTTGATAAGAAAACCCCCAAATGGGGCCATGAAGAGTCAAACACAACTGAAAACGAATGAACAACAAAATCAGAGGAAAGGTGCTGGGAAAAGAGGATCATTCATTTAGTCCAGGAAGGGCCCACAGAGGCCATCTAGTTCAACCTCTTCGTTTTACACACGAGGGAAATGAGACTTAAGGAAGTCACATGACTGGCCTATGGTCATTCAGCAAGTGCTAGAAGCAGGAACAAGCAAGTCCAGTGCTCTATCCACTAAGGCATTTTTGAGTAGTGAGATCTCTGTTCAGGAGTTCTGGATTACCATCTGATGCACAATTTCCCAAGAAGCACCTTATTGCCTCTCTTTCAAAGGGCTAAGTCGGAAGAGTCAAGGTTCTCTGGAAAGGCCAAGGCAATGATGTTTAAGGACACATACAGGGAGCAAATAGGTGGCTCAGTGGCTAGAGAGCCAGGTGTACAGATGGGGAGTCCTGGGTTCAAATCTGGCCTCAGACATTTCCTAGCTGTGTGACCCTGGGCAAGTCACTTCACTTCCATTACCCAGTCTTACCACTCTTCCGCCTTAGAACCAATACATAGTATTGATTCTAAGACAAAAGGCAAAAGTTTAGATTTTTCAAAGGATTCACAGAGCCCCTGGCTGACATGCTGACCCTTTTCTGTCTTCTCTTGTTTCAGGGCCCCATCGGCCTGGACGGCAAACCGGTAGGTGGCTGCTCTCTCCTCGGGCTACCCTTCTCCCCGGTATGGTACTTGGCCGCTCACACTTGTCTCTTGATCCTGCTGAGAGGTTTTACTTCCCCATGGAGGCCTCTAGAACAAATTAAAGGAGCATAAAATATGGTTCTCTATAAGGACCTCAGAAAGCAGATAGGAAGGGCGGTCCAGGGCTGTTTTCCCTTTGGGAGACGTCCCCAACGCTCACAGTCGTCCTTCTGAAGACTCAGTACCTGAAGCCAGAGATTTGCCTAAAGAAATAGAGAGGAGGAGGAAGAGGAAGAGAGGGAGACAGGACAGGGCTGGGGCTGGCCCTGGACTCAGGAAGGCAGCAGGTGGGAGAAGAAAGAAGGAATTGCCTGGCTAAGATTTTAAAAAGACAGGAGGCTCCCTCACATACGTTCTGCCCATATTCTTCTCCCCCTCATGCCCTTCTTCCCTTCTCCCCCTACCTTCCAACTGTGTGTTGCCCCTTCTTTCTCTTCATTAAGAACAACTCACATTCTTAGAGCATTTTAAGATTTCCAAAGCTCTCTCTCCCCAAAAACCTGTGATGTAGGGAATACAGGTGTTGTTGTCCCCATTTTATGGTTAAGAAGAATGAGGCCCAAGTTGGAGAAGGGACCTAGTCAAAATGTAATCTCTAGCTCCTGCCTGGGATAGTAGAAAATACTCTCCACTTGGAATCAGAAGACCTGGCTTCAGATCTCAACTCTGACTCTTACCATTAATCAGAAAGCTTTTATTAAGCACCTACTGTATGCCAGACACTATGCTAGGCACCAGGGTTACAAAGACAAAAGGAGAAGAGTCCCTGCCCTCAAGGAGCTTACGTTATACCAACTGAAAGAACATGTACGTGTAGGAATATGGACAGGAATGGAATCTGTGATTCCATTGGTATGGGGAACTCCCTGATAAGGAAACTTCCTCCACTATTGCAGCAGAGTTCGGGAAGGAGAATAACGCCCAATTAGACTGAAAAAGTCAAGTAGAGACAGATCGTAAATGGTTTTAAATGTCAAGTAAAGGAGATGATATTTGATCTGGAGACTGTAAACTCCTTGAAGGCAGGGATTGTCTTTCTTTTGCCTGGAAAGAGCAGGCTCTTAATAAATGTTTATTGAATTGAATAGATCCAGTGTATACCATGGGTGTATAATATGGATCGGAAAAAGGAGAAACTGGCAATAGGGAGACCAATGAAGAGACTATTATAAGAGTCCACAGAAGACTCGGGGATAAGAAAACCAGGGTGGTGGCTTTATGAGTGGAGAGAAGGGGACAGATGGAAGAGATGTCAGGGCAGTAGAATGACAAGACTTGGTAACAGATCAGAAAAGGCAGGTTGGGGGAGCAGCTGGGTAGCTCAGTGGATTGAGAACCAGGCCTAGAGACGGGAGGTCCTGGGTTCAAATCCGGCCTCAGCCACTTCCCAGCTGTGTGACCCTGGGCAAGTCACTTGACCCCCATTACCTACCCTTACCACTCTGCTGCCTTAGAGTCAATACTGTGTATTGGCTCCAAGATGGAAGGTAAGGGTTTAAAAAAAAAAAGAAAAGGCAGGTTGGCATAGGGAAGAGAGTGGGGACACCAGTATGACTCTGGGGCTCTCATTTGGGAGGACTGGCACAATGGTGGTGCCCTTAACAGAAATTAGAAGAGAAGTGGGTTGGAGGTGAGAGAAGAACAATGATTTCTGTTTGGGCATGTGGAGTTGGAGATGTCTCTAGGGTGGGACAGCCAATGTGAAATGTCCTACACTTAGTTGGTGATGCTGGACTGAAAGGCTGGCGCTGGATATATATATAGTTCTGGGAGGCATCAGCATAGAGCTGACCATTGAACTGAGTCACCTCCAAGCAAGTGATTTTACTGCTCTGTCTTATCTTCTTCATCTGCAAAATGGGAATAATGAAATTCGCGTGCCTACCTCACAGAGCTATTGAGAGAAAAGGGTTTCCTAAACCTTAGAGACTTCCCCGGAAATGTGCGTTATTATTAAAGCCTCTCTCTACCATGTTCCCTTACCCAAAAGGTTCTTAGTAGGTGCTTTACCCTGATATCACCTGGATAGAAATGGTTTTCTTGGATTCGTTTTTCTTTTCTTTTTCTTTTTTGTTATCTTTTTTTTACATGCAAGGGCATAAGGCATTATCTGATTTCCTCCCCTTAAGGGTCCCCAGATCCAAGTCCTGCCTAGAGAAAGAGGTCCCAAAAAATTAAGAATGCCCACATTACCACTATGGCCAAGAGATGGTGAAACAGAGAAGGAGCACTTGGCATATCAAGATCCTTGGGGGAGGGGGGAGATAAGGAATTGACTCCTTCAATCCCGCAAGCTCCAGGGAAGAAAAATGCCAGCTCCCTTGGAAGGAGGACGGCTCATGGCCAGAGCTAGCTCTGTACCCACTGACTGCCACACTTCACTGAAAATCAGGGAACTGGTAGCTGAGTTCATTCTTCCCTAGGATGGACTAACCCATGTTTACATGTTTTGGCCACAAAGGCATATGTGTCATGGTCTTTTCCATTCAGGTAACCAGGATTCCTTAGTAGTAGCCTAAGTTTGGGGGATAGAGTCAGCCTCCTTCCCAATAGACACACATCCTGCCCTCAATACCCTCAGCCCCATATTCACAGTCCCCTGGGGCAGGCAGCTTGG
>NW_025372040.1:0-7588 GCF_016433145.1 Gracilinanus agilis | reverse complement strand
AAGGAAATGGCAAACCACTCTAGTATCTTTGCTAAGAAAACCCCATGAACAGTATGGTGCACAAAGGTCACAAGAGCTGAAAACAGCTGAATGACAGAACAATAGTAAAGTGCTCAATGTGTTAATAGACTTGAAAGCAAGTCAAGAAACTATTAGCTGGGGACGGCTGGGTAGCTCAGTGGATGTAAAGCCAGGCCTAGAGACAGGAGGCCCTGAGTTCAAATCTGACCTAAGACACTTCCTAGCTGTGTGACCCTGGGCAAGTCACTTAACCCCCATTGCCTAAAACATTCTTCTGCCTGATTCTAAGACAGAAGGTAAGGGTTAAAAAAAATTATTAGCTCTACTGCTATAGGCAGCAAACCCCAGGCTCATCCATATGAGGCCATGGTTGTTCTTGCTCTTGGATTTTGACCCATTAATTTCTTCCTGATAAGAGTTGACCTCTGTGGAATCAACACCACTTTGGTGTCTTTACTGAGGCAGCTTTTCTCCCCTTCTAACTCCTTCCTTTTCTGTTTAAAATCCTTTTGATTAGACTTAAAATATTCTAAACAAATGCACTTTTACTGGCACCTTTTTAGGACCACTTAATTCCTAGCAATGAGGCTATTTTCCATATTAAAACAATATATTCCAGAGATGGGAAATCTGGGTTCAAATTTGGCTTTAGACATCTTGTGTGACCCTGAGCAAGTCACTTAGTCCCAGCTGCCTAGCCCTTACTGCTCTTTTGCCTTGGAGTTGATACTTAATATTGATTCTAAAACAAAAGATAAGGCTTTAAGAAAGATATTGAATTTAATGAACACAAAAAGAACATTTCCATACTCAAAATAGAACAGAGACTCTATGTGAAGCCATGAATTTCTATTACATCACAAAACTTGATTTTTAAAAACAATATATGTAAATTACATCACTTTTATAATAATAATAACCAACATTTACGTAGTACTTATGGTATACCGGACATTGTGCTCATTGTTTTACAATGATCTCATTGATCCTCACATGAAGCCTGGAAGGTTGATGCTGTTGCCCCCATTTTATAGATGAGAATACTGAGGCAAACTGAAGTTAAGCGGCTTGCCCACGGTGCCAAGGTAAGTGTCTGGGGTCTGATCTTCCTGACCCCAAGTCTGGTGTTCTATCCACTGAACCATCTACCTGCCCCTATTCAAAGCTGTCCTACTTGTCTGTTTAGTTCTGAATTTCCTTCTTATCTCTTTTGTACATTTAAAAAAAATGCTTCAATGGCCCTCTTTTCTTTTTTTTCTTTTTTCTGTTTTTTTTTTTTTGGCAATGCTATTATAAGCTCCTCTCTCCAGCCCTCCACCCCCTCCTTAAAAAAAGAAAAATAATCCTCCTAACAAATGAGCACCGTCAAGCCAGATCTATTTCTATACATTCGCCATGTCCAGAAATGGGTGTCGTTCTGCACTTTGAAGCCATCATCCCTCCGTCAGGAAGTGGGTAGCACGCTTCTCCTCAGTCCTCCGGATTCCTGTATTTTAAGTCATCGTTCAGAAATAGAAATACTATTCTCAGACACTAGAGGCTTAACCAGCGTTCACTTTCTCTGCCTTTCTCTTCTGGCAGAATTTTCTTTGATCGCCAGACGTGGTGAAAAGCCATCATTGTTCCTTGGATCTTCAGTTTCCTGCTGAAGACTTCAGAATTCTTAGGAGAAAAAGGAGCAGCCACAGGAATAGGAGTGGGTCCCGGCGCCCTCGGTGTCCCTGCCCCACAGTGGGCCAGCAGAGTTCCTCCCCTCCTGATCCCCCAAGAGGGGCCCCAACACCTCTGGTCCCTGTCCAACAACAGCATGTCTTGAAGACATCTAGCTGTCCAGAAGTTGAATAAATGAGATTCTTAAAAAAAGTGGAAAGAAGTCTTATTAGTAGCAGACCTCAAACACCATGACAAAGCAGTAAAACAAAATGGTAATAGTTAAAAAAAAAAAAAAGGCGGCTAAGCAATGTAGTGGTGAGACCCCTGGGCTTAGTCAAGAAGACTCGAGTTCAAATCTGGTCTCAGATACTTACTGTATGTCTTTGACCTCTATTTACTCCAGCTTCCTCAACTGCATTTAGAGCAATGGGTCTAAGAGGCTCATTCAGGAACTCTTTAGATGAGTGAGCTCGGAGCTCCCTTTCCATCTTTGAGATTCTCTCACCTCATGTTTTTCAGAGGGAAATGCAAAGCATTTGTCTATATTAGATGGAACGATATATCTGAAAACCACCATTTAGGTAGTTGTCCCTCTCCTTGTTATCCATGTCTTCCTCTCTCAGTGCATTCCATCGACTCCTTATAGAAACCCTCCCAATTATGGACACGTTGTCTTTCCCATGAAAATGGAAGCTCTTCGAGAGCAGGAATTGTACTTTTTCCCTTTAAAAAAAAAAAAAGATTCCCCAGTCCTTAGACCAATACCAGGCAGATATCAAGGCATTATCAATGCTTGTTGGCCAACTGCTGGTGGGGATGTCCAAGATGAAGCCCAAGAGGGAGGGTCAGCCTCAGCTTTTGTTTCAGCATTTCACCAGCTGGGAGGGCAGGAGCGGGCGGCGATGGGTGAGAGCTCATCCTCGAGGGTCCCCATCCGGGCTACTAAAACAAGCCCCTTCTTCCCGTTCTGCAGGGTCCGCTTAGAACCTCTGGGCCATGAATGAAAGCAAGCCAGTCTTGGTGCTTGTTAAAATGCTTTAATGAATGCCAACGAGGCTAACTTATTTACATCTACACGGTAATCCGCCGTATTCATTTACCCTCCTGGTTTTATGTACATCTTACCCAGGAGAAATGGATCCGGAAACGAGTCATTATTAAGAAAGGGGGGAAGAGACGTTCCTGAAGTTGGGAAAGAGAGAAGATGGGAAGCCGGCCCAGGGACTGGTCACCATGCTGATGCTGCTTTCTCTGTCTCTATAATCCCAAGGTTTACAAGCGTTTTGTTTTCCAGTTCCAGATAGTCTAGATAGGCCAACCTCAGCTCAGCTTCTATCTGTTCTCTTGTCTTTTGAAACACTTTCTAGGGGAAAGAGAGGAAACGAAAATCACGTTAGTGCTTCAAGTTGAGTACTGATACACGAGAAGATTGCAATCAGTGGACTGGCACTGTCTAGTGGAAATGTTTCTATTTTCTTAACCCTTATCTCAGAGTTGTTTTAACTTGCATTTATCAAATTAATAGTGATTTGGAGACAGAATAAATGTTTGTTTGTGTTTTTGAACCCTTACCTTCCATCTTGGAATCAATACTGTGTATTATTGTTTCCAAGGCAGAAGAACAGTAAGAGCTAGGCATTTGGGGTTACGTGACTTGCCCAGGGTCATACAGTTAAGAAGTGTCTATGGCAGATTTGAACCCAGGACCTCCCATCTTCAGGCCTGGCTCTCAATCTACTGAGCCCCCCATTTATATCTTTTTTGGGGCTTAAACTGACCTAGAAGGCTTAAGTGGAGATGTTTATAGATTTGTTTTATATCTTTGAAATAAATTTTTCTTTGTAAAAGCTAAAAAAGTAGTTTCCCCCTCCTTTTTTTCCAAACAAATGTCTATGTTAGTGACCTATTCTTCAAATTGTACTTTGCAAGCAGGCCTTCTGGAAAGTGGGATACCCTGTCACTTGGAATTTCCTAGCATGGCACACCAGTTCTCTTGCCCAAGGTACCACAGGGCACAAAAATAATTTTCACTCACTTTAAGTTTTAAAAGTAATCAGATTTTGTGCCCTAGGTTAACACAGATTCAAATTACTAAGCACTGCTCTTAATTAATTAGAAATTGAATGCTAAGAGAGAGAAGCAGTTTGCCATAATGAAAAGAATGCAGGAACCAGAGGTGGGGGACTAGGTTGGAATGCTGGTTCTGTCTGGCCGGTGCCAGGCAGACTGTTTTTTTTTTCCCCCAGAATCTCAAAGTTTCCTCCTATGAAATGACAGGGTTGGACTAGATCAGAAGATCTTAACCTGAAGTCCGTGAACTCTTTTTAAAAAAAGCATTTAGATAAGTATATTTTAGCATGATTAGTATCCTTCGTAGTTCTATGCATTTTATAGTATGCATTTAAACACACTATTCTAGGGGGCAACTTGGGGGCTCAGTGGAGAGAAAGCCAAGCCTAGAGATGGGAGGTCCTGGATTCAAATCTGCCTCAGACACATCCTAGCTGTGTGACTCTGGGCAAGTCACTTAACCCCTATTGCCTAGCTCTTACTGCCCCTCTGCCTTGGAAACAATACACAGTTGGTTCAAAGAAGGAAGGTAAGAGTTTAAAAAAACAACATATTATTCTGCCTCCAAATCACCATTATATAAATGCAAATTAAAACAACTCTGAGATATCACCTCATACCTGTCAGACTGGCTTATATGACAAAAAAGGAAACAGATAAATGTTGGAGAAGAGGTGGGAAAATTGGAATTTTAATACACTGTTGGTGGAGGTATGGACTGCAGGAACCATTCTGGAGATCCATTTGGAACCATGCCCAAAGGGCCATCCCTTTGACCCAGCAATACTAGTATTAGATCTGTATCCCAAAGAGACCAAAGATGGGGAAAATGCAAAAATACAAAAAATAGGGAATAGGAAATACAAAAAAATATTACTAGCAGCTCTTTTGTGGCAGCAAAGAGCTAGAAACTGAAGGGATGCCCATTAGGTGGAGAATGGCTGCCCAAGTTATGGTGTGTACCTGTAATGGAACACTCTTGTGCCATAAGAAATGAGGATCACAGAAAAACCTGGAGAAACTTGGATGAAGTGATGCAAAGTGCATTGAGCAGAACCAGAAGAATGTTGTACACAGTAACAGCAATACTATAATGACAATCAACTGTGAATGACAATTCTTTTCAGCAAGGATCTAGGACAGCTCCTACAGGCTCCTGATTGTAGTTTGCTGTTTTTTCACTTTATTTCCTCCATGAATTTTTCTCTAGTTTAAGTTTTCTTTCACAACATGATGACAATGGAAATATGCATTGTATGATAATGCATGTATTCTATATCATATTGTCATCCACCATCTCAGGGAGGGGAGAGAGATGGAAGGGAGGAAGATTGATCATGGATTGTGAAATGTCAGAGTCAGAAGTAATCTGCTCATTACTTCCTGGCTTCAGATTTTATATTAGAGCTGGGCTGTGTATACTTCTATAGAGAAGGTCTGGGCTATTCCTTTTGCAACAGTTTTTTTGTGGGTATTTGTTGTTTTATTTCTGGATCTCAGGGACAAGCAGCAACATGCAAACTTTCAGTGCTCCCATCGTGGTCTGATCTAGTGAGAAGTCTGGTTGTGCCCCCCTGATCTGAGCTCTGCAAGTTCCTAACCTGGTTTGGGGTTAAGAAATAGCAAAATGCTACTGGACTCCATCCCATCAGCCAGCTGGAAAACTCTATTGGTTCAGATTGCCAAAACTGTAGACTCCCTTTGGTCCTTTGTCTTCATTTTCCATCAGTGTTATTCCTTGGGTTCCACTATCATCATCTTCCTTATCCCTCCCCTCCAGAAATGTTCCTCTCTAGGAAATTCATCATCACAGAGCTTTGGTACTGACCCTGCATTAAGATCCTCAGTTGCCTTTGCCCCTCTGATTGGAGGACTAAAGGGTGGGACAAAAAACTCCTCTGAAAGCCCTACATTTTATATTTAAAGAGGTCTCAGAAGCCCAGCCAACTCATTTCCCACCAGTTGTACTCCTTAGCTTTGACTCTATTGAGCCTGGCATTTATCTGAATCTCAAGCAGTTGGCATAGTGCCTGGCACGTAGTAGGCACTAATAAATGTTTACTGCATTGTATTGTCCATTTTTCCTTTCCTGGTTGTTTCTCTAGACGAGTCTGGAGTATATGTATGCTAGAACTAATACTGCTCCTGGGGGTTAAGCCACACTTTGGCTTTGTTTTGAGCTTCTTCTTTTCTTGGTATAGAGCCCAGAACCTTAATGGGAATGTCACCCTTGGGTGCAGGTCCTCTTTTTAGTCCTCCCAGGATCTATGACCCAGAACTGGGTAGATGGTAACACAGCAATCTACCAGTTGGCATCTGTTCCCTTCACAGTGCCCTGATATGGATCTGAGACTTCCTCTCATCCTCTCTCCATGTAGTGATGCTCAAATAAGGCATGCATTGGGCCCAACCTGTCCCCACTATCCATAGACCTTTCTCTCCATCTCCTTATGCTGACGTGGGCAGGAAAATTGCTTTCTGTAACTTTCTTTGGATTTCCCATCAGGATTTTGTCTAGTACATTTTCTAGGTCTGTTAGGAAGAATTTTTATAGAGGGGAATTTTACCTCCTCACTGTCTTGGCTCCTTCTCCCCTATAATAAACTTGTTTCCATTTCTCTGGTATAGTCTGTAGTCCTTACTTTGCTTTTTTCCTAATTACAACTAAGAATCTAGTACCACAAATTTAATCTTCCAAGTATTAAGGGCCTCGTATTTTTGCTCTCCCTCTTCTCTCTGTTTCCTACTTCTCCTTTGCCTAATGATGGAAATTTTAGGGAGGAGGAAAAACAATAAGCAAAATCACATATTCTGCATTTTTTGTGCTATAAGCTCTAATAATTGCTTGAACTCAGGTCTCTCCTTTAATTAACACTAATGTCTGTTAGTTTTATGAGGTTATTTTTTAAATGACTGCAAGAATGCTTGAATTACAGGTCTTAATATTTCCATAGATTACCATTTATAATCAAGCTTACAATTTTATTCTAGCCAATGATTTATTGCTCTTCAAAATCAAACTAGGATTAGGAAACCAGTGAATGAATTTGTCATTTATTCTTCTTAATAATAGCTACTTAAACATTTTGTCTTTTGCTAAAATATATCTAATTTTATCAGCACTTTTTCTGAAAATACTCAGAAGCACCACATTAATCAATTATTCATTTTTAAGCATAACAGCTACGTAGATTTTGGGGGACAATAAAACAATTCAGAAATACTCCTTAGGTATGACAAGAATCCATTGGATATAAAAAAAACCTTCTAAAATGGTCTTTTCTCAGTCCTTATTCTTCTCAGAATTCTTCAGCATTTGACACAACTGACCAGCCTTTCTTTTTTGAATGTTCTCATCTCACTAGATTTTTGTGACACTAGACTTTCTTAGTTCTCCAATTTGTCTAGTTGGATTTCTCTCAGTCTACTTTTGTCCATCCATGTCCTGCCTCTAATTCCAGTGGTATACCCTACTCAGCCTTGGGTCTTTTTCTCTTTTCTCTCCACATTTGCTAACCACATCAACACCCATAGGTTTAATTATCTCCATGCTGATGACTCCCAGATTTATATGGGGAGTCCCCACCAAGTCTTAGTTTTCTAAGATTTGGGGGACACTAGTCTCTCTCTTTCTCTCCTGAGTTCTAGTCCTTCAGTCCAAAGTGTCTATTGGATATCTGCAACTAGGTTTTTTTGTAGGCATCAAAAACTCAATATCTTCAAAGAGGAGCTCATTATCTCCTTGTCCTAATCCCACCTCAAGCCACCCTGTTCTATGGATGGGAACACCATCATTCAAATCACCCATCTTCCCACCCTTGACTCTTCACTCTCTTTCATCCCA